>NC_044562.1:129241678-129481060 GCF_007565055.1 Rhinopithecus roxellana
TCTGTGAGATGAATTCACACATCTCCACGAGGTTTCTCAGAAAGCTTCTTTCTAGTTTTCATCTGAGGATATTTCCTTTGACACCGCGCTTCATTGCCTTCACAAGTATCCCACTGCAGATTTCCAGAAAACTGTGTCAGAAAACTGAACACTGAAGGGAAACTTGTAACTCTGGGAGTTGATTTCACACATCGAAAAGCAGTTTCTCAGAACTCTTCTTTCCAGTTTTGATCAGAGGATATTTCCTTTTTCACCATAGCCATCAAAGCGCTCCTAAATATCACTTTGCAGAACACATGATAACAGATTTAGCAAATTGTTCCAAGAAGGGAAGGGTGTAACTCTGTGTAATGAAGTCACACACCAGAAAGCAATCTCTCAGTAAGCTTCTCTCCACTTATTATCTGAGTATACTACCTGTTTCACCATGGGCCCCTATGGGCTACCAAATCTCAGTTTGCCGATTCCACGAAAAGAGTGTTAGCCAACTGTTTCCTGAGAACTCAGCTGAGCGCTGTGAGAGGAATTCACAGATCACAAAGAAGGTTTTCAGAAAGCTTCTTTCACGTTTTGAACTGACGATATTTCCTTTATCAGCGTAGGCCTCAAGGCAATCCAAAGAATTCCTTCTCAGGTTCCTCAAAAACAGTGATAATGGACTGTTTCGTGAAACATAAGTGTAACTCTGTGAGATGAATTCTCACATCACTAAGAAGTTTCTACGAAAGCATCTTTATAGTTTTCATCTGAGGATATTTCCTTTGTCACCTCAAGCTTCATTGCGTTCAAAAGTATCCCATTACAGATTTCCAGAAAACTGTGTCAGCAAACTGAACACTGAAGGGAAACGTGTAACTCTGGGAGTTAAATTCACACATCGAAATGCAGTTTCACAAAGGCTTCCTTCCAGTTTTGATCTGAGGATATTTCATTTTTCACCATAGCCCACGATGAGCTCCCAAATATCACTTTGTAGAAAACAAGATAACAGAGTCAGGAAACTGTTCCAAGAAGGGAAGGTTGGAACTCTGTTTGATGAAGTCACACAACAGAAAGCAATCTCTCAGTAAGCTTCTCTCTAGTTATGATCTGAGGAAATTTCCTTTGTCACCATGGGCCCCTATGGGCTCCCAAATATCACTTTGCAGATTCCACGAAAAGAGTGTTAGCAAACTGCTCCCTGAGAACTCAGCTGTAACTCCATGAGAGGAATTCACAAATCACAAAGAAGTTTCTCAGAAAGCTGCTTTCACGTTTTGAACTGATGATAATTCCTTTATCACTGTAGGCCTCAATGTGATCCAAAGAAGTCCTTCTCAGGTTACTCAAAAACAGTGATAATGGACTGCAGCATGAAACATAAGTGGCACTCTGTGAGATGAATTCACACATCACCAAGAAGTTTCTAACAAAGCTTCTTTCTAGTGTCCATCTCAGGATATTTCCTTTGTCACTGCAAGCTTCATTGCGTTCAGGAGTATCACATTGCAGATTTCCAGAAAACCGTGTTATCAAACTGAACACTGAAGAGAAACGTGTAATTCTGGGAGTTGAATTCACACATCGAAATGCAGTTTCTCAGAAGGCTTCATTCCATTTTCGATATGAGGTTATTTCCTTTTTTACCATAGCCCTCTATGAACTCCCAAATATCACTTGGAAGAACACAAGATAACAGAGTTAGCAAACTGTTAGAAGAACGGAAAGTTGGAACTCTGTGTGATGAAGTCGCACTTCAGAAAGCAATCTCTCAGTTAGCTTCACTCCAGTTATTATCTGAGGATATTTCCTTTTTCACCATGGGCCCGTATGGGCTCCCAAATTTCTCTTTGCAGATTCCTCGAAAAGAATGTTAGCAAACTGCTTCCTGAGAACTCAGGTGTAACTCCGTGAGAGGAATTCACAGATCACAAAGAAGTTTCTCAGAAAGCTTCTTTCACGTTTGGATCCGATGATATTTCCTTTATCAGCGTAGGCCTCAATGCGATCCAAACTAGTCCTTCTCAGGTTCCTCAAAAACAGTGATAATGGACTGCTGCATGAAACAGAAGTGTAAATCTGTGACATGAATTTACACTTAACCAAGACGTTTCCAGCAAAGCTTCTTTCTAATTTTCATCTGAGGATATTTCTTTAGTCACCGCAAGCTTCATTGCGTTCAAGAAATATCCCATTTTGCAGATTTCCAGCAAACTGTGTTAGCAAACTGAACACTGAAGACAAACGTGTACCTCCGGGAGATGAATTCACACATCGAAATGCAGTTTCTCAGAAGGCTTCTTTCCAGTTTTGATCTGAGGATATTTCCTTTTTCAACATTGCCCTCCATGAGCTCCCAAATATCACTTTGCAGAACACAAGATAACAGAGTTAGCAAACAGTTCCAAGTAGGGAAGGGTGGAAGTCTGTGTGATGAAGTCACACATCAGAAAGCAATCTCTCAGTAAGTTTCTCTCTAGTTATTATCTGAGGATATTTCCTTTTTCACCATGGGCCCCTACGGGCTCCCAAATCTCACTTTGCAGACTCCAAGAAAAGAGTGTTAGCAAACTGCTTCCTGAGAATTCCCCTGTAACGTTGTGAGAGGTCTTCACAGATCACAAAGAAGTTTCCCAGAAAGCTTCGTTCACGTTTTGAAGAGTTGATATTTCCTTTATCAGCGTGGGAATCAATACGAACCAAAGAAGTCCTCTCAGGTTCCTCAAAAACAGTGATAATGGACTGCTTCATGAAACATGAGGGTAACACTGTGAGATGAATTCACACATCATCAAGAGGTTTCTAACAATGCTTGTTTCCAGTTTTCATCTGAGGATATTTCCTTTGTCACTGCAGGATTCATTGCGTTCACAAGTATCCCAAAGCAGATTTCCAGAAAAATGTGTTATCAAACTGAACACAGAAGGGAAACGTGTAACTCTGTGAGTTGCATTCACACATCGAAATACAGTTTCTCAGAGGGCTTCTTTCCAGCTTTGATCTGAGGACATTTCCTTTTTCACCATAGCCCGCAATGAGCTCCCAAATGTCACTTTGCAGAACACAAGATAATAGAGTTTGCGAACTTTTCCAAGAAGGGAAGATTGGAAATCTGTGTGATGAAGTCACACATAAGAAAGCAGTCTCTAAGTAAGCTACTCTCTAGTTACTATCTGAGGATATTTCCTTTTTCACCATAGGCCCCTATGGGCTCCCAAATCTCACTTTGCAGATACCACAAAAAGAGTGTTAGCAAACTGCTTCCTGAGAACTCAGCTATACCTCTGTGAGAGGAATTCACAGATCACAAAGAAGTTTCTCAGAAAGCTTTTTTCACGTTTTGAACTGATGATATTTCCTTTATTAGTGTAGACCTCAATGTGGTCCAAAGAAGTCCTTCTCAGGTTCCTCAGAAACAGTCATAATGGACTGCCTCATGAAACCTAAGTGTAACTCTCTGAGATGAATACACACATCACAAAGAAGTTTCTAACAAAGCTTCGTTATTGTTCTCATCTGAGGATATTTCCTTTGTCACCGCAAGCTGCACTCCGTTCACAAGTATCAAATTGAAGATTTCCCGAAAAATGTGTTAGCCCAGTGAACACTGAAGAGAAACGTGTAACTCTGTGATTTGCATTCACACATCGAAATGCAGTTTCACAGAAGGCTTCTTTCCAGTTTTGATCTGAGGATATTTCCTTTTTCAACTTAGCCCTCAATGATCTAATCAAATATCACTTTGCAGAACACAAGATAATAGAGTTAGCAAACTGTTCCAAGAAGGGAAGGGTGGAACTCTGGGTGATGAAGTCACACATCAGAAAGCAATCTCTCAGTAAGCTACTCTCTAGTTATTATCTGAGGATATTTCCTTTTTTACCCTGGGACCCTATGGGCTCCCAAATCTTACTTTGCAGATTCCACGAAAAAGTGTTAGCAAACTGCTTCCTAAGAACTCAGCTGTACCTCTGTGAGATTAATTCACAGATCACAAAGAAGTTTATCAGAAAGCTTCTTTCACCTTTGAACTGACATTTCCTTCTTCAGTGTAGGCCTCAATGCAATCCAAAGAAGTCCTCTCAGGTTCCTCAAAAACAGTGATAATGGACTGCTGCCTGAAACATAAGTGTAACTCTGTGAGATGAATACACATCTACAAGAAGTTTCTAAGAAAGCTTACTTCTAGTTTTCATCTGAGGATATTTCCTATGTCACCGTAAGGTTCATTTCATTCACAAGTATCCCAATGCAGATTTCCAGGACACTGTGTTAGCAAACTGAACACAGCAGAGAAACGTGTACCTCTGTGAGTAGCATTCACACATCGAAATGCAGTTTCTCAGAAGGCTTCTTTCCAGTTTTTATCAGAGGATATTACCTCTTTCACCATAGCCCTCAATGAGCTCGGAAATATCACCTTGCAGAACACAAGATAACAGAGTTAGCAATCTGTTTCAAGAAGGGAATGGTGGAACTCTGTGTGATAAAGTCACACACCAGACAGCAATCTCTCAGTAAGTTTCTCTCCAGTTATTATCTGAGGATATTTCCTGTTTCACCATGGGCCCCTATCGGCTCCCAAATCTCACTTTGAAAATTCCACCAAAAGAGGGTTAGCAAACTGATTCCTGAGAACTCTGCTGTAACTCTGTGAGAGGAATTCACAGATCACAAAGAAGTTCCTAAGAAAGTTTCTTTCACGTTTTGAACTGATGGTATTTCCCTTATCAGCGTACGCCTCAATGCGATCCAAAGAATTCCTTCTCAGGTTCCTCAAACACAGTGATAGTGGACTGCTGCCTGAAACATAAGTGTAACGCTGTGAGATGAATTCACACATCACCAAGAAGTTTCTAACAAAGCTTCTTTCTAGTTTTCATCTGAGGATATTTCCTTTGTCACCGCAAGCATCATTGCGTTCACAAGTATCCTTTGCAGATTTCGAGAAAACTGTGTTAGCACACTGAACAGTGAAGAGAAACGTGTAACCCTGTGAGTTGCATTCACACATCGAAATGCCGTTTATCAGAATGCTTCTTTCCAGTTTTGATCTGAGGATAATTCCTTTTTCACCATAGCCCTCAAGGAGCTCCCAAATATCACTTTGCAAAACACAAGATATCAGAGTTAGCAAACTGTTCCAAGAAGGGAAGTGTGGAAATCTGTGTGATGAAGTCACACATCAGAAAGCAATCTCTCAGTAAGCTTCTCTCTAGTTATTATCTGAGGATATATCCTTTTTCACCATGGGCCCCTATGGGCTCCCAAATCTCTCTTTGCAGATTCCACAAAAAGAGTGTTAGCAAACTGCTTCCTGAGAAATCAGCTGTAACTCTGTGAATGGAATTCACAGATCACAAAGAAGTTTCTCAGAAAGCTTCTTTCACGTTTTGAACTGATGATATTTGCTTTCTCAGTGTATGCCTGAATGTGATCCAAAGAAGTCCTCTTAGGATCCTCAAAACAGTGATAATGGACTGCTGTATGAAACATAATGTAACTCTGAGAGAGGAATTCACACATCACCAAGAAGTTTCTATCCAAGCTTCTTTCTAGTTTTCATCTGAGGATATTTCCTTTGTCACCACTAAATTCATTGCGTTCACAAGTATCCCAATGCAGATTTCCAGAAAACTGTGTTAGCAAACTGAAGACTGAAGAGAAACGTGTAACTCTGTGAGTTGCAGTCACACATCGAAATGCAGTTTCTCAGAAGTCTTCTTTCTAGTTTTGATCTGAGGATATTTCCTTTTTCACCATAGCCTTCCATGCGCTCCTAAATATCACTTTGCAGAACAGAAGATAACACAGTTAGCAAACTGTTCCAAGAAGGGAAGGGTGGAACTCTGTGTGATGAAGTCGCACATCAGAAAGTAATGTCTCAGTAGGATTATCTCTAGTTATTATCTGTGGATATTACCTATTTAACCATGGGCACCTATGGGCTCCCAAATCTCACTTTGAAAATTCCACCAAAAGAGGGTTAGCAAACTGATTCCTGAGAACTCTGCTGTAACTCTGTGAGAGGAATTCACAGATCACAAAGAAGTTCCTAAGAAAGTTTCTTTCACGTTTTGAACTGATGGTATTTCCCTTATCAGCGTACGCCTCAATGCGATCCAAAGAATTCCTTCTCAGGTTCCTCAAACACAGTGATAGTGGACTGCTGCCTGAAACATAAGTGTAACGCTGTGAGATGAATTCACACATCACCAAGAAGTTTCTAACAAAGCTTCTTTCTAGTTTTCATCTGAGGATATTTCCTTTGTCACCGCAAGCATCATTGCGTTCACAAGTATCCTTTGCAGATTTCGAGAAAACTGTGTTAGCACACTGAACAGTGAAGAGAAACGTGTAACCCTGTGAGTTGCATTCACACATTGAAATGCCGTTTATCAGAATGCTTCTTTCCAGTTTTGATCTGAGGATAATTCCTTTTTCACCATAGCCCTCAAGGAGCTCCCAAATATCACTTTGCAAAACACAAGATATCAGAGTTAGCAAACTGTTCCAAGAAGGGAAGTGTGGAAATCTGTGTGATGAAGTCACACATCAGAAAGCAATCTCTCAGTAAGCTTCTCTCTAGTTATTATCTGAGGATATATCCTTTTTCACCATGGGCCCCTATGGGCTCCCAAATCTCTCTTTGCAGATTCCACAAAAAGAGTGTTAGCAAACTGCTTCCTGAGAAATCAGCTGTAACTCTGTGAATGGAATTCACAGATCACAAAGAAGTTTCTCAGAAAGCTTCTTTCACGTTTTGAACTGATGATATTTGCTTTCTCAGTGTATGCCTGAATGTGATCCAAAGAAGTCCTCTTAGGATCCTCAAAACAGTGATCATGGACTGCTGTATGAAACATAATGTAACTCTGAGAGAGGAATTCACACATCACCAAGAAGTTTCTATCCAAGCTTCTTTCTAGTTTTCATCTGAGGATATTTCCTTTGTCACCACTAAATTCATTGCGTTCACAAGTATCCCAATGCAGATTTCCAGAAAACTGTGTTAGCAAACTGAAGACTGAAGAGAAACGTGTAACTCTGTGAGTTGCAGTCACACATCGAAATGCAGTTTCTCAGAAGTCTTCTTTCTAGTTTTGATCTGAGGATATTTCCTTTTTCACCATAGCCTTCCATGCGCTCCTAAATATCACTTTGCAGAACAGAAGATAACACAGTTAGCAAACTGTTCCAAGAAAAGGGAAGGGTGGAACTCTGTGTGATGAAGTCGCACATCAGAAAGTAATGTCTCAGTAAGATTATCTCTAGTTATTATCTGTGGATATTACCTATATAACCATGGGCACCTATGGGCTCCCAAATCTCACTTTGAAAATTCCACCAAAAGAGGGTTAGCAAACTGATTCCTGAGAACTCTGCTGTAACTCTGTGAGAGGAATTCACAGATCACAAAGAAGTTCCTAAGAAAGTTTCTTTCACGTTTTGAACTGATGGTATTTCCCTTATCAGCGTACGCCTCAATGCGATTCAAAGAAGTCCTTCTCAGGTTCCTCAAAAAGAGTGATAATGGACTGCTGCATGAAACATTAGTGTAACTCTGTGAGGTGAATTCACACATCACCAAGAAGTTTCTAACAAAGCTTCTTTCTAGTTTTCATCTGAGGTTATTTCCTTTGTCACCGCAAACTTCATTACGTTCACAAGTATCCCAATAGAGATTTCCAGAGAACTGTGTTAGCAAACTGAACACTGAAGAGAAACGTGTGACTCTGTGAGTTGCATTCACACATCGAAGTGCAGTTTCTCAGAAGGCTTCTTTCTAGATTTCATCTGAGGATATTTCCTTTTTCACCATAGCCCTCAATGAGCTCCCAAATATCACATTGCAGAACATAAGATAACAGAGTTAGCAAACTGTTTCAAGAAGGGAAGTGTGGAGCTCTGTGTGATGAAGTCACTCAACAGAAAGCAATCTCTCAGTAAGCTTCTCTCTAGTCATTATCTGAGGATTTATCATTGTTCACCATGGGCGCCTATTGGCTCCCTAATCTCACTTTGCAGATTCCATGAAAGGAGTGTTAGCAAACTGCATCCTGAGAACTAAGCTGTAACTCTGTGAGAGAAATTCACATTTCACAAAGTAGTTTCCCAGAAATCTTCTTTCAAGTTTTGAACTGATGATATTTCTTTTATCAGCGTAGGCCTCAATGCGATCCAAAGAAGTCCTTCTCAGGTCCCTCAACAAAATTGATAATGTACTACTGCATGAAACATAAGTGTAACTCTTTGAGATGAATTCACACATCACCAAGAAGATTCTAACAAAGCTTCTTTCTAGTTTTCATCTGAGGATATTTCCTTTTTCACCGTAAGCTTCATTGCGTTCAGAAGTATCCCATTGCAGATTTCCAGAAAACTGTGTTAGCAAACTGACTCTGAAGAGAAACGTGTAAATCTGTGAGTTGCATTCATTCATCTAAATCAGTTTCTCAGAAGGCTACTTTCCAGTTTTGATCTGAGGATATTTCATTTCTCACCATACCCCTCAATGAGCTCCCAAATATCACTTTGCAGAACACAAGATGACAGAGTTGGCAAACTGTTCCAAGAACGGAAGGGTGGAACTCTATGTGATGAAGTCACATTTCAGAGAGCAATCTCTCAGTAAGCTATTCTCCAGTTATTATCTTAGGATATTAACTTTCTCACCATGGGCCCCTATGGTCTCCCAAATCTCACGTTGCAGATTCCACAAAAAGAGTGGTAGCAAACCGCTTCCTGAGAATTCAGCTGTAACTCTGTGAGAGGAATTCACAGATAACAAAGTAGTTTCCCAGAAACATTTTTTCACGTTTTGAACTGATGATATTTCCTTTATCAGTGTAGGCCTCAATGCGATTCAAAGAAGTCCTTCTCAGGTTCCTCAAAAACAGTGATAATGGACTGCTGCGTGAAACATAAGTGTAACTCTGTGAGATGAATTCACACATCAGCAAGAAGTTTCTACGAAAGCTTCTTTCTAGTTTTCATCTGAGGATATTTACTCCGTCACCGCATGCTACTTTGCGTTCACAACTATCCCATTGCAGATTTCCAGAAAACTGTGTTAGCAAACTGAACACTGAAGACAAACCTGTAACTCTGTGAGTTGCCTTCACATATCGAAATGCAGTTTCTCAGAAGGCTTCTTTCAAATTTTGTTGTGAGGATATTTCCTTTTTCACCATAGTGCTCAAAGAGCTCCCAAATATCACTTTGCAGAACACAAGATAACAAAGTTAGCAAACTGTTCCAACATGGATGTGTGGAGCTCTGTGTGATGAAGTCACTCAACAGAAAGCAATCTCTCAGTAAGCTTCTTTCTATTCATTATCTGAGGATTTATCCTTTTTCACCATGGGCCCCTACGGGCTCGCTAATCTCACTTTGCAGATTCCATGAGAGGAGTGTTAGCAAACTGCATCCTGAGAACTAAGGTGTAACTCTGTGAGAGGAATTCACAGATCACAAAGTAGTTTCCCAGAAATCTTCTTTCAAGTTTTGAACTGATGATATTTCTTTTATCAGCGTAGGCCTCAATGCGATCCAAAGAAGTCCTTCTCAGGTTCCTCAACAAAATTGATAATGTACTACTGCATGAAACATAAGTGTAACTCTTTGAGATGAATTCACACATCACCAAGAAGATTCTAACAAAGTTTCTTTCTTGTTTTCATCTGAAGATATTTCCTTTGTCACCGTAAGCTTCATTGCGTTCAGAAGTATCCCATTGCACATTTCCAGAAAACTGTGTTAGCAAACTGACTCTGAAGAGAAACGTGTAACTCTGTGAGTTGCCTTAACACATCGAAGTGCAGTTTCTCAGAAGGCTTCTTTCCATTTTTGATCTGAGGATATTTCCTTTTTCACCATAGCCCACAATGAGCTCACAAATATCACTTTGCAGACACAAGATAACAGAGTTAGCAATCTATTCCAAGAAGGGAAGGGTGGAGCTCTGTGTGATGAAGTCAGACATCAGAAAGCAATCTCTCAGAAAGCTTTTCTGCAGTAATTATCTGAGGATATTTCCTTTTTCACAATGGGCCACTATGGGCTCGAAATATCACTTTGCAGATTCCACGAAAAGAGTGTTAGCAAACTGCCTCCTAAGAACTCAGCTGTAACTCTGTGAATGGTATTCACAGATCACAAAGAATTTTCCCATAAAGTTTCTTACAGGTTTTGAACCGATGATATTTTCTTTATCAGCGTAGGCCTCAATGTGATCCAAAGAAGTCCTTCTCAGGTTCCTCAAAAACAGAGATAATGGACTGCCGCAAGATACATAAGTGTAACTCTGCGACATGAATTCACACATCACCAAGAAGTTTCTAACAAAGCTTCTTTCTAGTTTTCACCGGAGGATATTTCCTTTGTCACCGCAACCTTAATTGCCTTCATAAAAATCCCATTGCAGATTTCCAGAAAACTGTGTCAACAAACTGAACACTGAAGAGAAATGCGTAACTCTGTGAGTTGCATTCACACATCGAAATGCAGTTTCTCAGAAGACTTCCTTCCAGTTTTGTTCTGAGGACATTTCCTTTTTCACCATAGCCCTCAATGAGCTCACAAATATCACTTTGCAGAACACAAGACAATAGAGTTAACAAACTGCTCCAAGAATGGAAGGGTAGAACTCTGTGTGATTAAGTCACACATCAGAAAGCAATCTCACAGTAAGCTTCTCTCTAGTTATTAACTGAGGATATTTTCTTTTTCACCATGGGCCCCTATGGGCTCCCAAATCTCACTTTGCAGATTCCAGGAAAAGACTGTTAGCAAACTGCTTACTGAGAACTCAACTGTAACTCTGTGAATGGAATTCACAAATCACAAAGAAGTTTCTCAGAAAGCTTCTTTCACGTTTTGACCTGATGATATTTCCTTTATCGGCGTCGGACTCAGTGCGATCCAAAGAAGTGCTTCTCAGGTTCCTCAAAAACAGTGATAATGGCCTGCTGCATGAAACATAAGTGTAACTTTTGAGATGAATTCACACATCACCCAGAAGGTTCTAACAAAGTTTCTATCTAGTTTTCATCTGAGGATATTTCTTTTCTCACTGCAAGCTTCATTGCATTCCCAAGAATCCCATTGCAGATTTCCAGAAAACTGTGTTAGTAGACAGAACACTGAAGAGAAACGTTTAACTCTGTGAGTTGCATTCACACATCGAAATGCAGTTTCTCAGCAGTCTTCTTTCCAGTATTGATCTGAGGATATTTCCTTTTTCACCATAGCCTTCAATGCGCTTCTAAATATCACTTTGCAGAACACAAGATAACAGAGTTAGCAAACTGTTCCAAGAAGGGATGGGTGGAACTCTGTGTGATGAAGTCACCCATCAGAAAGCAATCTCTCAGTAAGCTTCTCTCCAGTAATTATCTGAGTATATTTCCTTTTTCACCATGTGCCACTATGGGCTCCGAAATCTCACTTTGTAGATTTCACGAAAAGAGTGTCAGCAAACTGCCACCGGGGAACTCAGCTGTAACTCTGTGAATGGAATTCACAGATCACAAAGAAGTTTCCCAGAAAGCTTCTTTCATGTTTTGAACCGATGATATTTCCTTTATCAGCGTAGGCCTCAGTGCGATCCAACGAAGTCCTTCTCAGGTTCCTCAAAAACAGTGATAATGTACTGCTGCGTGAAACATAAGTGTAACTTTTGAGATGAATTCACACATCACCCAGAAGTTTCTAACAAAGCTTCTTTCTGGTTTTCATCTGAGGATATTTCCGTTGTCACCGTCAGCTTCATTGCGTTCACAAGTATCCCATTGCAGATTTCCAGAAAACAGTGTTAGCAAACTGAACACCGAAGAGAAACGTGTAACTCTGTTAGTTGTATTCACACATCGAAATGCAGTTTCTAAGAAGGCTTCTTTCCAGTTTTGATCTGAGGATATTTCCTTTTTCACCATAGCCTTCAATGCGCTCCTAAATATCACTTTGCAGAACACAAGATAATAGAGTTAATAAACTGTACCAAGAAGGGAAGGGTGGAACTCTGTGTGATGAAGTCACCCATCAGAAAGCAATCTCTCAGTACGCTTCTTTCTAGCTATTATCTGAGGACATTCTCTTTTTCACCATGGGCCCCTATGGGCGCCCAAATCTCACTTTGCAGATTCCACGAAAAGAGTGTTAGGAAAATGCCTCCTGAGAACTGCGTTGTAACTTTGTGAATGGAATTCACAGATCACAAAGAAGTTTCCCAGAAACCTTTTTCACGTTTTGAACTGATGATATTTCCTTTATCAGCGTAGGCCACCAGGCGATCCAAAGTAATCCTCTCAGCTTCCTCAAAACATGGATACTAGAGTGCTGCAAGCAACATAATTATAACTCTGTGAGACGAATGCACACATCACCAAGAAGTTTCTAACACAGCTTCTTTCTAGTTTTCAGCTGAGGATATTTCCTTTGTCACCACAAGCTTCATTGCGTTCAGAAATATCCCAATTTGCAGATTTCCAGAAAACTGTGTTACCAAAATGAACACTGAAGAGAAACGTGTAACTCTGGGTGTTGAATTCACACATCGAAATGCAGTTTCTCAGAAGGCTTCTTTCTGGTTTTGGTCTCAGGATATTTCCTTTTTCACCATAGCCTTCAGTGCACTCCCAAATATCACTTTGCAGAACACAAGATAACAGAATTAGAAAACTGTTCCTAGAAGGGAAGGGTGGAACTCTGTGTGATGAAGTCACACATCAGAAAGCAATCTCTCAGTAAGCTTCACTCTAGTTTTTATCTGATCATATTTCCCTTTACACCATGGGCCCCTATGTTCTCCCGAATCTCACTTTGCAGATTTCACGAAAAGAGTGTTAGCAAACTGCTTCCTGATAACTAAGCTGTAACTCTGTGAATGGAATTCGCAGATCACAAAGAAGTTTCTCAGAACGATTCTTTTACGTTTTGAACTGATGATGTTTCCTTTATCAGCGTAGGCCTCAATGCAATCCAAAGTAGTCCTTCTCAGGTTCCTCAAAAACAGTGATAATGGTCTGCTGCATGAAACATAAGTGTAACTTTTGAGATGAATTCACACATCAATATGAAGTTTCTAACAAAGCTTCTATCTAGTTTTCATCTGAGGATATTTCTTTTCTCACAGCAAGCTTCATTGGGTTCACATGTATCCCATTGCAGATTTCCAGAAAACTGTGTTAGCAAACAGAACACTGAAGAGAAACGTGTATCTCTGTGAGTTGCATTCAAACATCAAAACGCAGTTTCCCAGAAGGCTTCTTTCTAGTTTTAAACTGAGAATGTTTCCTTTTTCACCATAGCCTTCAATGCGTTCCTAAATATCACTTTGCAGAACTCAAGAAAACAGAGTTTGCAAACTCTTCAAAGAAGGGAAGGGTGGAAGTCTGTGTGTGGAGTCACACATCAGAAAGCAATCTCTCATTAAGCTTCTCTCTACTTATTATCTGAGGATATATCCTTTTTCACCATGGGCCCCTAGGGGCCCCCAAATCTCACTTTGCAGATTACACGAAAAGAGTGTTAGCAAACTGATTCCTGAGAACTCAGCTCTACCTCTGTGAGAGGAATTCACAGATCACAAAGAAGTTTCTCAGAAAGCTTCTTTCACGTTTTCAACTGATGATATTTCCTTTATCAGCCTAGGCCTCAATGCGATCAAAAGAAGTCCTCTCAGGTTCCTCAAAAACAGTGATAATGGACTGCTGCATGAAACATAAGTGTAACTCTGTGAGATGAATTCACACATCACCACGAGGTTTCTAACAAAGCTTCTTTCTAGTTTTCATCTGAGGATATTTCCTTTGTCACTGCAAGCTTCATTGCGTTCACAAGTATCCCAAAGCAGATTTCCAGAAAACTGTGTTAGCAAACTGAACACTGAGGAGAAACGTGCAACTCTGTTAGTTGCATTCAGACATCAAAATGCAGTATCTGAGAAGGCTTCTGTCCAGTTTTGATCTGAGGATATTTTGTTTTTCACTGTAGAACTCAATGCGTTCCCAAATGTCACTTTGAAGAACACAAGATAACAGAGATAGAAAACTGTTGCACGAAGGGAAGGGTGAAACTCTGTGTGATGAATTCACACATCAGAAAGCAATCTCTCAGTAAGTTTCTCTCCAGTTATTATCTGAGGATATTTCCTTTTTCACCATGGGCCCCTGTGGGCTCCCAAATCTCACCTTGCAGATCCCACGAAAAGAGTGTTAGCCAATTGCTTCCTGAGAAATAAGCGGTAACACTGTGAATGGAATTCAAAGATCACAAAGTAGTTTCTGAGAAAGCTTCTTTCACGTTTTGAAATGATGATATTTCCTTTATCAGCGTAGGCGTCAATGCGATCCAAAGAAGTCATTCTCAGGTTCCTCAAAAAGAGTGATAATGGAGTGCTGCATGAAACATAAGTGTAACTCTGTGCGATGAATTCACAGATCACCAAGAGGTTTCTAACCAAGCTTCTTTCTAGTTTTCATCTGAGTATATTTCCTTTGTCTCGGCAGGGTTCATTGCGTTCAAAGAATCCCATTGCGGATTTGCAGAAAACTGTGTTACGAAACTGAACACTGAAGAGTAACGTGTAACCCTGTGAGTTGCATTCACACATCGAAATGCAGTTTCTCAGAAGGATTCCTTCCAGTTTTGACCTGAGGATATTTCCTTTTTCACCATAGCCTTCAATGCGCTCCTAAATATCACTTGGCAGAACACAAGATAACAGAGTTAGCAAACTGTACCAAGAAGGGAAGGGGGGAACTATGTGTGATGAAGTCACACACCAGAAAGCAATCTTTCAGTAAGCTTCTCTCCAGTTCTTACCTGAGGATATTTCCTTTTTCACCATAGGCCCCTATGGGCTCCCAAATCTCACTTTGCCAATTCCACGAAAAGAGTGTTAGCAAACTGCTTCCTAAGAACTCAGCTGCAACTCTGTCAATAGAATTCACAGATCACAAAGACGTTTCCCAGAAAGTTTTTGCACGTTTTGAACTGACGATATTTCCTTTATCAGCGCAGGCCTCAATGCGATCCAAAGAAGTCCTCTCAGGTTCCTCAAAAAGAGTGATAATGGACTGCTGCAAGAAACATCAGTGTAACTCTGTGAGACGTATTCACACATCACCAAGTAATTTCAACGAAATTTTCTTTCTAGTTTTCATCTGAGGATATTTCCTTTGTCACCTCAAGCTTCATTGCTTTCACAAGTATCCCAATGCAGATGTCCAGAAAACTGTGTTAGCAAACTGAACACTGAAGAGAGACGTGTAACTCTGTGAGTTGCATTCACACATCGAAATTAGTTTCTCAGAAGGCTGCTTTCCAGTTGTGATCTGAGGATATTTCCTTCTTCACCATAGCCTTCAATGAGCTCCGAAATATCACTTTGCAGAACACAAGATAACAGAGTTCGCAAACTGTTCCAAGAATGGAAGGGTGGAACTCTTCGTGATGAAGTCACATTTCAGAGAGCAATCTCTCAGTAAGCTATTCTCCTGTTATTATCTGAGGATATTTACTTTTTCACCATGGGCCCCTATGGTCTCCCAAATCTCACTTTGCAGATTCCACGAAAAGACTGTTAGCAAGCAGCTTCCTGAGAACTCAGGGGTAACTCTGTGAGAGTAATTCACAGATCACAAAGAAGTTTCTCAGAAAGCTTCTTTCACGTTTTGAACTGATGATATTTCCTTTATCAGCGTAGGCCTCAATGAGATCCAAAGAAGTCCTTCTCAGGTTCCTCAAAAACAGTGATAATGGACTGCTGCATGAATCATAAGTGTAACTGTGTCAGATGAATTCACACATCACCAAGAAGTTTCTAACAAAGCTTCTTTCTAGTTTTCATCTGAGGATATTTCCTTTGTCACCGCAATCTTCATTGGGTTGAGAAGTATCCCAGTGCAGATTTCCAGAAAACGGTGTTTGCAAACTGAACACTGAAGAGAGTCGTGTAACTCTGGGAGTTGAATTCACACATTGAAATGCAGTTTCACAGAAGGCTTCTTTCCAGTTTTGATGTGAGGATATTTCCTTTTTCTCCATATCCTTCAATGCGCTCCTACATATCACTTTCAAGAACACAAGATAACTGAGTTAACAAACTCTTCCAAGAAGGGAAGGGTAGATCTCTGTTTTATGAAGTCGCACTTCAAAAAGCATCTCTAAGTAAGCTACTCTGCAGTTATTACCTGAGGATATTTCCTTTTTCACCAAGGGCCCCTGTGGGATCACAATTCTCACTATGCAGATTCGACGAAAAGAGTGTTAGCAAACTGCTTCCTGAGAACTCACCTGGAACTCTGTGAGAGGAATTCACAGATCAGAAAAAAGTTTCTCAGAAAGCTTCTTTCACGTTCAGAACCGATGATATTTCCTTTATCAGCGTAGGCCTCAATGCGATCCAAAGAAGTCCTTCTCAGGTTCCTCAAAAACAATGATAATGCACTGCTGCATGAAACATAAGTGTAACTCTGTGAGATGAATTCACACATCACCAAGAAGTTTCTACGAAAGCTTCTTTCTACTTTTCATCTGAGGATATTTCCTTTGTCACCACAAGCTTCATTGCGTTCAGAAGTATCCCATTGCAGAGTTCCAGAAAACTGTGTTAGCAAACTGAACACTGAAGAGAAACGTTTATGTCTGTGAGTTGCATTCGCACATCCAAACGCAGTTTTTCCCAACGCTTCTTTCCAGTTTTGATCTCAGGATATTTCCTTTTTCACCATAGCCCTCAATGAGTTCCCAAATATCACTTTGCAGAACACAAGATAATAGAGTTAGCAAACTCTTCCAAGAACGGAAGGGTGCAACTCTGTTTGATGAAGTTGCACATCAGAAAGCAATCTCTCAGTAAGCTTCTCTCCAGTTATTATCTGAGGATATTTCCTTTTTCACCATGGGCCCCGATGTGCTCCCAAATCTCACTTTGCAGATTCCACGAAAAGAGTGTTAGCAAACTGCTTCCTGAGAACTCAGCTGTAACTCTGTGAGAGGAATTCAGAGATAACAAACAAGTTTCTCAGAAACCTTTTTTCACGTTTGGAACTGATGATATTTCCTTTACCAGTGTAGGCCACAATGCGATCCAAACAAATCCTCTCAGGTTCCTCAAAAACAGTGATAATGGACTGCTGCATGAAACAGAAGTGTAACTCTGTAAGGTGAATGCACACATCACCAAGATGTTTCTAACAAAGCTTCTTTCTAGTTTTCATCTGAGGATATTTCCTTTGTCACCGCAATCTTCATTGAGTTCCAAAATATCCCGTTTTGCAGATTTCCAGAAAAATGTGTTAGCAAACTGAACACTGAAGAGTAACTTGTAACTCCGGGAGTTGAATTCACACATCGAAATGCAGTTTCTCAGAAGGCTTCTTTCCACTTTTCATCCGAGGATATTTCCTTTTTCACCATAGCCCTCAATGAGCTGCCGAGTATCACTTTGCAGAACACAAGATAACAGAGTTAGCAAACTGTTCCAAGAAGGGAAGGGTGGAACTCTGTGTGATGAAGTCACACATCAGAAAACAATCTCTCAGTAAGCTTCTTTAGTTGTTATCTGAGGATATTTCCTTTTTCACCATGGGCACCTGTGGGCTTCCAAATCTCACTTTGCAGATTAAACGATAAGATTGTTAGCAAACTGCTTCATGAGAAGTAAGCTGTAACTCTGTGAGAGGAATTCACAGATCACAAAGAAGTTTCTCAGAAATCTTCTTTTACGTTTTTAACAAATGATATTTCCTTCATCAGCGTAGGCATCCCTTCGATCAAAAGAAGTCCTTCTCAGGTTCCTCAAAACCAGTGATAATGGACCGCTGCATGAAACATAAGTGCAACTCTGAGAGATGAATTCACACATCACCAAGAAGTTTCTAAGAAAGCTTGTTTCTAGTTTTCATCTTAGGATATTTCCTTTGTCACCGCTAACTTCATTGCGTTCAGAAGTATCCCATTGCACATTTCCAGAAAACTGTGTTAGCAAACTGAACACTGAAGAGAAACGTGTAACTCTGGGAGTTGCATTGTCACATCGAAATGCAGTTTCTCAGAAGGCTTCTTTCCGGTTTTTATCTGAGGATATTTCCTTTTTCACCATACCCTTGAATGCCCTCCTAAATATCACTTTGCAAAACACTAGATAACAGAGTTAGCAAACTGTTCCAAGAACGGAAGGGTGGAACTCTGTGTGATGAAGTCACACATCAGAAAGCAATCTCTCAGTAAGCTTTTCTCTAGTTATTATCTGAGGATATTTCCTTTTTCTTTTTTTTTTTTTTTTTTTGAGTCGGAGTCGCCCAGGCTGGAGTGCAGTGGCCAGATCTCAGCTCACTGCAAGCTCCGCCTCCCGGGTTTACACCATTCTCCTGCCTCAGCCTCCCAAGTAGCTGGGACTATAGGCACCAGCCACCTCGCCCGGCTAGCTTTTTGTATTTTTTAGTAGAGACGGGTTTTCACTGGGTTAGCCAGGTTGGTCTCGAACTCCTGACCTTGTGATCCGCCCATCTCGGCCTCCCAAAATGCTGGGATTACAGGCTTGAGCCACCACGCCCGGCCGATATTTCCTTTTTCACCATGGTCCCATATGGGCTCCCAAATCTCACTTTGCAGATTCCACAAGAGGAGTGTTAGCAAACTTCTTCCTGAGAAATAAGCTGTAACTCTGTGAATGGAATTCACAGATGACAAAGAAGTTTCTCAGAAAGCTTCTTCCACTTTTTGAACTGATGATATTTCCTTTATCAGCGTAATCCTCAGTGCAAAACAAAGAAGTCCTTCTCAGGTTCCACAAAAACGGTGATAATGGACTGCTGCATGAAACATAAGTGTAACTCTGTGAGATGAATTCACACATCACCATGAAGTTTCTAACAAAGCTTCTTTCTAGTTTTCATCTGAGGATATTTCCTTTGTCATCGCAAGCTTCATTGCGTTCAGAATTATCCCATTGCAGATTTCCAAAAAACTGTGTTAGCAAACTGATAAACGAAGAGCAACGTGAAACTCGGTGAGTTGCAATCACATATCGAAATGCAGTTTCACAGAAGGCTTCTTTCCAGTTTTGATGTTAGGATATTTCCTTTTTCACCATAGCCCTCAATGAGCTCCCAAATATCACTTTGCAGAACACAAGATAACACAGTTAGCAAACTGTT
Organism: Rhinopithecus roxellana; assembly: GCF_007565055.1. Lineage (NCBI taxonomy): Eukaryota > Metazoa > Chordata > Mammalia > Primates > Cercopithecidae > Rhinopithecus > Rhinopithecus roxellana. The sequence continues at coordinate 129,260,824 of NC_044562.1, forward strand.
CCAAGAAGGGAAGGGTGGTACTCCTTGTGATGAAGTCACACATCAGAAAGCAATTTCTCAGCAAGCGTCTCTCTAGTTATTATCTGAGGATAATTCCTTTGTCACCATGGGCCCCTGCGGGCTCCCAAATCTCACTTTGCAGATTCCACAAAAAGAGGGTTAGCAAACTGCTTCCTGAGAAATCTGCGGTAACTGTGAGAGGAATTCACAGGTGACAAAGAAGTTTCTCAGAAAGCTTCTTTCACGTTTTAAACTGATGATATTTCCTTTATCAGCACAGTCCTCAAGGCGATCCAAGGAAGTCCTTCGTAGGTTCCTCAAAAACAGTGATAATGGACTACTGCATGAAACATAAGTGTAACTCTGTGAGAATAATTCACACATCACCAAGAAGTTTCTAACAAAGCTTCTTTCTAATTTTCATCTGAGGATATTTCCTTTGTCATCGCAAGCTTCATTGCGTTCACAATTATCCCATTGCAGATTTCAGAAAACTGTGTTAGCAAACTGAACACTGAAGAGAAACGTGTAACTCTGTGAGTTGCATTCACACATCGAAATGCATTTTCATAGAAAGCTTCTTTCCAGCATTGATCTGAAGATACTTCCTGTTACACCATAGCCCTCAATGAGCTCCCAAATATCACTTTGCAGAACATAAGATAACAGAATTAGCATACTATTCCAAGAAGAGAGTGGTGGAACTCTGTGTGAAGAAGTCACACACCAGAAAGCAGTCTCTCAGTAAGCTTCTCTCTAGTTATTATATGAGGATATTTCCTTTTCACCATGTGTCCCTAAGGGCTCCAAAACCTCACTTTGCAGATTCCACGAAAAGAGGGTTAGCAAACTGCCTCCTGAGAACTCAGCTGTAACTCTGTGAATGGAATTCACAGATCACAAAGAGGTTTCTAAGAAAGATTCTTTCTAGCTTTCTTCTGAGGTTATTTCCTTTTTCACCGCAAGCTTCGTTGCGTTCAGAAGTATCCCATTGCAGATTTCCAGAAAACTGTGTTATCAAACTGAACAATGAAGAGGAACGTGTAACTCTATGAGTTGCATTCAGACTTTGAAATGCAGTTTCTCAAAAGGCTTCCTTCCAGTTTTGATCTGTGGATATTTCCTTTTTCGCCATACCTTCAATGCGCTCCTAAATATCACATTGCAGAACACAAGATAACAGAGTTAGCAAACTGTTCCAAGAAGGGAAGTATGGAACTTTGTGTGATGAAGTCACACATCATAAAGCAATCTCTCAGTAATCTTCTCTCTAGTTATTATCTGAGGATATTTCCTTTTTCACGATGGGCCCCTATGGGCTCCCAAATCTCACTTTGCAGATTCCAAAAAAGAGTGTTAGCAAACTGCTTCGTGGGAACTAAGCTGAAACACTGTGAGAGGAATTCACAGATCACAAAGCAGTTTCTCAGAAAGTTTCTTTCACGTTTTGAACTGACGATATTTCCTTTATCAGCATAAGCCTCAAAGCGATCCAAAGAAGTCCTTCTCAGGTTCCTCAAAAACGTTGATAATGTACTGTTGCATGAAACATAAGTGTAACTCTGTGAGGTGAATTCACACATCACCAAGAATTTTCTAACAAAGCTTCTTTCTAGTTTTCAACTGAGGATATTTCCTATGTCAACACAAGCTTAATTGCGTTCAGAAATATCCCAATGCAGATTTTCAGAAAACTGTGGTTGCAAACGGAGCACTAAAGAGAAACGTGTAACACTGTGAATTGCATTCACACATCGAAATGACGTTTCACAGAAGGCTTCTTTCCAGTTTTGATCTGAGGATATTTCCTTTTTCACCATAGCCCTCAATGAGCTCCCAAATATCACTTTGCAAAACACAAGATAACAGAGTTACGAAAATGTTCCAAGAAGGGAAGGGTGGAACTCTGTGTGATGAAGTCACTCAACAGAAAGCAATCTCTCAGTAAGCTTCTCTCCAGTTATTTTCTGAGGATATTTCCTTTTTCACCACGGGCCTCTACGGGCTCCCGAATCTCACTTTGCAGATTCCACGAAAAGAGTGTTAGCAAACTTCATCCTGAGAACTCACCTGTACTTCTGTGTGAGGAATTCACAGATCCCAAAAAAGTTTCTCAGAACGCTTCTTTCACGTTTGGAACTGATGATATTTCCATTATCAGCGTTGGCCTCAATGCGATCCAAGGAAGTCTTTCTCAAGTTCCTCAAAAACAGTGATAATGGACTGCTGCATGAAATATAGGTGTAACTCTGTGAGATGAATTCACACATCATGCAGAAATTACTAAGAAACCTTCTTTCTAGTTTTCATCTGAGGATATTTCCTTTGTCACCGCAAGCTTCATTGTGTTCAGAAGTATCAAAATGCAGATTTCCAGAAATCTGTGTGAGCAAACTGAACACTGAAGAGAAACGTGTAACTCTGTGAGTTGCATTCACACATCGAAATGCAGTTTCTTGGAAGGCTTCTTTCCAGTTATGATCTGAGGATATTTCCTTTTACACCATAGGCCTCAAAGAGTCCCCAAATATCACTTTGCAGAACACAAGGTAACAGAGTTAGCAAACTGTTCCAAGAAGTGAATTGTGGAAGTCTGTGTGATGAAGTCACACAACAGAGCAATCTCTCAGTAAGCTTCTCCACAGTTATTATCTGAGGATATTTCATTTTTCACCATGGTCCCCTATGGGCTCCCAAATCTCTCTTTGCAGATTCCACGAAAAGAGGGTTAGCAAACTGCTTCCTGAGAACGCAGCTGTAACTCTGAGAGAGGAATTCACAGATTACAAAAAAGTTTCTCAGAAATTTTCTTTCATGTTTAGAACCGATGATATTTCCTTTATCAGCGTAGGCCTCAATGCGATCCAAAGAAGCCCTTCTCAGGCTCCTCAAAAACAGTGATAATGGACTGCTGCATGAAACATAAGTGTAATTCTGTGAGATGAATTCACACATCACCAAGAAGTTTCTACGAAAGATTCTTTCTAGTTTTCATCTGAGGATATTTCCTTTGTCACAGCAAGCTTCATTGCTTTCATAAGTATCCCATTGCAGATTTCCAGAAAACTGTCAGCAAACTGAACACTGAAGAGAAACGTGTAACTCTGTGAGTTGCATTCACACATCGAAATGCATTTTCTCAGAAGGCTTCCTTCCGGTTTTGATCTGAGGATATTTCCTTTTTCACCATAGCCTTCAATGCATTCCTAAATATCCCTTTGCAGAACACAGAATAACAGAGTTAGGAAATAATACGAAGAAGGGAAGGGTGGAACTCTGTGTGGTGAAGACACACATCAGAAAGCAATCTCTCAGTAAGCTTCTCTCTGATTATGATCTGAGGATACTCCTTTTTTCACCATGGGTCCCTATGGGCTCCCAAATCTCACTTTGCAGATTCCACGAAAAGAGTGTTAGCAAACTGCTTCCTGAAAACTAAGCTGTAACTCTGTGAATGGAATTCACAGGTCACAAAGAAGTTTCTCAGAACGCTTCTTTCACGTTTTGAACTGATGATATTTCTTTTATCAGCGTAGGCCTCAGTGCGATTCAAAGAAGTCCTTCTCAGATTTCTCAAAAACAGTGATAATGGACTGCTGCATGAAACATAAGTGTAACTCTGTGAGATGAATTCACACATCACCAAGAAGTTTATAACAAAGTTCCTTCTGGTTTTCATCTGAGGATATTTCCTTTGTCACCTGCAAGATTCATTGTGTTCACAAGCATCCAAATGCAGATTTCCAGAAAAGTGTGTTAGCAAACAGAACACTGAAGAGAAACGTGTAACTCTGTGAGTTTCAATCACATATCAAAATGCAGTTTCACCGAAGGCTTCTTTCCCGTTTTGATGTGAGCATATTTCCTTTTTCACCATAGACTTCAATGCCCTCCTAAATGTCACTTTGCAAAACACAAGATACCAGAGTTAGCAAACTGTTCCCAGAAGGGAAGGGTGGAACTCTGTGTGATGAAGTCACACACCAGAAAGAAATCTCTCAGTAAGCTTCTCTCCAGTTATTATCTTAGGATATTTCCTTTTTCACCATGGGCCCCTATGGGATCCCAAATCTCACTTTGCAGATTCCACGAAAAGAGTGTTAGCAAACTGCTTCCTGACAACTCAACCGTAACTCTGTGAGATTAATCCTCAGATCACAAAGAAGTTTCTCAGAAAGCTTCTTTTATGTTTTGAACTGATGATAATTCCTTTATCAGCATAGGATTCAACGTGATCCAAAGAAGTCCTTCTCAGGTACCTCAAAAACAGTGATAATGGACTGCTGCATAAAACATAAGTATAACTGTGTGAGATGAATTCACACATCACCAAGAAGTTTCTAAGAAAGCTTCTTTCTAGTTTTCATCTCAGGATATTTCCTATGTCACCGCAAGCTTCATTGCGTTCAGCAGTATCCCTTTGCAGATTTCCAGAAAACTGTGTTAAGAAGCTGAACACTGAAGAGAAACGTGTAACTCTGTGAGTTGCATTCACACATCGAAACGCAGTTTCTCAGAAGGCTTCTTTCCAGTTTGATCTGAGGAAATTTCCTTTTTCACCATAGCCTTCAAAGCGTTCCTAAATATCACTTTGCAGAACACAAGATAACAGAGTTAGCCAACTCTTCCAAGAAGGGAAGGGTGGAATTCAGTGTGATGAAGTATCCCATCAGAAAGGAGTCTCTCAGTAAGCTTCTCTCTAATTATTACCTGAATATATTTCCTTTTTCACCATGGACCTCTGTGGGCTCCCAAATCTCACTTTGCAGATTCCAAGAAAAGGGTGTTAGCAAACTGCTTCCTGAGAACTAAGCTGTAACTCTGTGAGAGGGATTCACAGATCACAAAGAAGTTTCCCAGAAAGCTTTTTTCACGTTTTGAACTGATGATATTTCCTTTGTCAGCGTAGGCCCCAAGGCGATCCAAAGAAGTCCTCTCCGGTTCCTCAAAAACAGTGATAATGGACTGCTGCATGAAAGATAAGTGTAACTCTGTGAGATGAATTCACACATGATCAAAAAGTTTCTAACAAAGCTTCTTTCTGCTTTTCATCTGAGGATATTTCCATTGTCACCACAAGCTTCATTGCGTTCACAAGTATCCCAATGCAGATTTCCAGAAAACTGTGTTAGCAAAGTGAACACGGAAGAGAAACGTGTAACTCTGTGAGTTACATTCACACATCTAAATGCAGTTTTCCAGAAGGTTTCTTTCCAGTTTTGATCTGAGGATATTTCCTTTTTCACCATAGCCCTCAATGAGCTCCCAAATATCACTTTGCAGAACACAAGATAACAGAGTTGGCAAAATCTTCGAAGAAGTGAAGGGTGGACATCTGTGTGATGAAGTCGCACGTCAGAAAGCAGTCTCTCAGTAAGCTTCTCTCCAGTTATAATATGAGGATATATCCTTTTTCACCAGGGGCCCCTATGGGCTCCCACATCTCCCTATGCGGATTCCACGAAAAGAGTGTTAGCCAACTGCTTCCTGAGAACTCCGCTGTAACTCTGTGAGAGGATTTCACAGATCTCAGAGAAGTTTCTCAGAAAGCTTTTTTCACGGTTGGAACTGATACTATTTTCTTTACCAGCGGAGGCCTCAATGCGATCCAAAGAAGTTCTTCTCACGTTCCTCAAAAACAGTGATAATGGACTGCTGCATGAAACATAAGTGAAACTCTGTGAGATGAATTCACACATCACCAAGAAGTTTCTACGAAAGCTTCTTTCTAGTTTTTTTCTGAGATATTTCCTTTGTCACTGCAAGCTTCATTGCGATCAGAAGTATCCCATTGCAGATTTCCAGAAAACTGTGTTAGCAAACTGAACCCTGAAGAGAAACGTGTATCTCTGTGAGTTGCATTCACACATCGAAACGCAGTTTCTCAGAAGGCTTGTTTCCAGTTTTGATCTGAGGATGTTTCCTTTTTCACCATAAACCTCAAAGAGCTCCCAAATGTCACTTTGCAGAACACAAGATAACAGAGTTAGCAAACTGTTGCAAGAAGGGAAGGCTGGAACTCTGTGTATAGAAGTCACACATCAGAAAGCAATCTCTCAGTATGCTTCTCTCTAGTTATTATCTGAGGATATTTCCTTTTTCACCATGGGCCCCTATGGGCTCCCAAATCTCACTTTGCAGATTCCACGAAAAGAGTGTTAGCAAACTGCTTCCTGAGAACTAAGCTGTAACTCTGTGAATGGAGTTCACAGAACACAAAGAAGTTTCTCTGAAAGCTTCTTTCACCTCTTTAACTGATGATATTTCCTTTATCAGTGTAGGCCTCCATGAGATCCAAAGAAGTCCTTCTCAGTTTCCTCAAAAACAGTGATAATAGACTGCTGCATGAAACATTAGAGTAACTCTGTGAGATGAATTCACACTTCACCAAGAAGTTTCCAGGAAAGCTTCTTTCCTGTTTTCATCTGAGGATATTTCCTTTGTCACCGCAAGCTTCATTGCGTTCAGAAGTATCCCATTGCATATTTACAGAAAACTGTGTTAGCAAACTGAACACTGAAGAGAAACTTGTAACTCTGGGAGTTGAATTCACACATCGAAATGTACTTTCTCAGAACGCTTCTTTCCAGTTTTGAACGAAGGATATTTCCATTTTCACCATAGCCTTCAATGCGCTCCTGCATATCACTTTGCAGAACACAAAATAACAGAGTTAGCAAACTGTTCCAAGAAGGGAAGGGTGGAATTCTGTGTGATGAAATCGCACACCAGAAAGCAATCTCTCCGTAAGCTTCTCTCCAGTTATTATCAGAGGATATTTCCTTTTTCACCAGGGGCCCCTTTGTTCTCCCAAATCTCACTTTGCATTTCCACGAAAAGAGTGTTTGCAAACTGCTTCCTGAGAACTCAGCAGTAACTCTGTGGGAGGAATTCACAGATCACAAGAAGTTTCTCAGAAAGCTTCTTTCACGTTTTGAACTGATGATATTTCCTTTATCAGCGTAGGCCTCAATGCGATCCAAAGAATTCGTTCTCTGGTTCCTCAAAAACAGTGATAATGGACTGCTGCATGAAACATTAGTGTAACTCTGTGAGATGAATTCACATATCACCAAGAAGTTTCTAACAATGTTTCCTTCTAGTTTTCATTTTAGGGTATTTTCTTTGTCACAGCAAGCTTCATTGTGTTCAGAAGTATCCCACTGCAGATTACAAGAAAACTGTGTTAGCAAACTGAACACGGAAGAGAAACGTGTAACTCTGTGAGTTGTACTCATCCATGGAAATGCAATTTCACAGAACGCTTCTTTCCGGGTTTGATCTGAGGATATTTCCTTTTTCACCGTAGCCCTCAATGAGCTCCCAAATATCACTTTGCAGAACACAAGATAACAGAGTTAGCAAACTGTTCCAAGAAGGGATGTGTGGAAGTCTGTGTGATGAAGTCACACAACAGAGCAATCTCTCACTCAGCTTCTCTCCAGTTATTATCTGAGGATATTTCCTTTTTCACCATGGGCCCCTATGGGCTCCCAAATCTCTCTTTGCAGATTCCACGAAAAGAGTGTTAGCAAACTGATTCCTGAGAACGCAGCTGTAACTCTGAGAGAGGAATTCACAGATCACAAAAAAGTTTCTCAGAAAGCTTCTTTCATGTTTAGAACCGATGATATTTCCTTTATCAGCGTAGGCCTCAATGCGATCCAAAGAAGCCCTTGTCAGGTTCCTCAAAAACGTTGATAATGGATGGCTGCATGAAACATAAGTGGAATTCTGTGAGATGAATTCACACATCAAAAAGAAGTTTCTACGAAAGATTCTTTCTAGTTTTCATCTGAGGATATTTCCTTTGTCACAGCAAGCTTCATTGCTTTCACAAGTATCCCATTGCAGATTTCCAGAAAACTGTTAACAAACTGAACACTGAAGAGAAAAGTGTAACTCTGTGAGTTACATTCCCACATCGAAAAGCAGTTTAATAGAATTATTCTTTCTATTTTGGATCTCAGGATATTTCCTTTTTCACCATAGCCCTCATTGAGCTCTCAAGTATCACTTTGCAGAACAAAAGATAACAGAGTTAGCAAAATGTTCCAAGAAAGGAAGGGTTGAATTCGGTGTGATGAAGTCACACATCAGAAAGCAATTTCTCAGTAAGCTTCTCTCTAGTTATTATCTGAGGATATTTCCTTTTTCACCATGGGCCCCTATGGGATCCCAAATCCCTCTTTGCAGATTCCACGAAATGAGTGTTTGCAAACTGCTTCCTGAGAACTCAGCTGTAAATCTGTGAGAGGAATTCAAAGATCACAAAAAAGTTTCTCAGAAAAATTCTTTCACGTTTGGAACCGATGATATTTCCTTTATCAGCGTAGGCCTCAATGCGATCCAAAGAAGTCCTTTTCAGGTTCCTCAAAAACAGTGATAATGGACTGCTGCATGATACATAAGTGTTACTCAGTGAGATGAATTCACACATCACAAAGAAGTTTCTATTTATGTTTGTTTCTAGTTTTCATCTGAGGATATTTCCTTTGTCACCGGAAGCTTCATTGCGTTGAGAAGTATCCCATAGCAGACTTCCAGAAAACTGTGTTAGCAAACTGAACACTGAAGAGAAACGTGTAACTCTGTGAGTTGCATTCACACATCGAAATGCAGTTTCTCAGAAGGCTTCTTTCCAGTTTTGATCTGAGGATATTTCCTTTTCACCATAGCCTTCAATGCATTCCTAAATATCACTTTGCAGAACACAGAATAACAAAGTTAGGAAACAATACGAAGAAGGGAAGGGTGGAACTCTGTGTGGTGAAGACACACATCAGAAAGCAATCTCTCAGTAAGCTTCTCTCTGGTTATTATCTGAAGATACTCCTTTTTTACCATGGGCCCCTATGGGCTCCCAAATCTCACTTTGCAGATTCCACGAAAAGTGTGTTAGCAAACTGCTTCCTGAAAACTAAGCTGTAACTCTGTGAATGGAATTCACAGGTCACAAAGAAGTTTCTCAGAACGCTTCTTTCACGTTTTGAACTGATGATATTTCTTTTATCAGCGTAGGCCTCAGTGCGATTCAAAGAAGTCCTTCTCAGATTTCTCAAAAACAGTGATAATGGACTGCTGCATGAAACATAAGTGTAACTCTGTGAGATGAATTCACACATCACCAAGAAGTTTATAACAAAGCTACCTTCTAGTTTTCATCTGAGGATATTTCCTTTGTCACCTGCAAGCTTCATTGCGTTCACAAGTATCCAAAAGCAGATTTCCAGAAAAGTGTGTTAGCAAACAGAACACTGAAGAGAAACGTGTAACTCTGTGAGTTTCAATCACATATCAGAATGCAGTTTGACCGAAGGCTTCTTTCCCGTTTTGATGTGAGCATATTTCCTTTTTCACCATAGACTTCAATGCCCTCCTAAATGTCACTTTGCAGAACACAAGATACCAGAGTTAGCAAACTGTTCCCAGAAGGGAAGGGTGGAACTCTGTGTGATGAAGTCACACACCAGAAAGAAATCTCTCAGTAAGCTTCTCTCCAGTTATTATCTGAGGATATTTCCTTTTTCACCATGGGCCCCTATGGGATCCCAAATCTCACTTTGCAGATTCCACGAAAAGAGTGTTAGCAAACTGCTTCCTGAGAACTCAACCGTAACTCTGTGAGATTAATTCTCAGATCACAAAGAAGTTTCTCAGAAAGCTTCTTTTATGTTTTGAACTGATGATAATTCCTTTATCAGCGTAGGATTCAACGTGATCCAAAGAAGTCCTTCTCAGGTACCTCAAAAACAGTGATAATGGACTGCTGCATGAAACATAAGTGTAACTGTGTGAGATGAATTCACACATCACCAAGAAGTTTCTAAGAAAGCTTCTTTCTAGTTTTCATCTCAGGACATTTCCTTTGTCACCGCAAGCTCCATTACATTCAGAAGTATCCCTTTGCAGATTTCCAGAAAACTGTGTTAGCAAACTGAACACTGAAGAGAAACGTGTAACTCTGGGAGTTCAATTCACCCATCGAAATGCAGTTTCTCAGAAGGCTTCTTTCCAGTTTTGACCTGAGGATATTTCCTTTTTCACCATAGCCTTCAAAGAGCTCCTAAATATCACTTTGCAGAACAAAAGATAACAGAGTTAGCAAACTGTTCCAAGAAGGGAAGGGTGGAAATCAGTGTGATGAAGTCACACATCAGAAAGCAATCTCTCAGTAAGCTTCTCTCTTGTTATTATCTGAGGATATTTCCTTTTTCACCATGGGCCTCTATGGGCTCCAAAATCTCCCATTGCAGATCCCACGAATAGAGTGTTAGCTAAATGCTTGCTGAGAACTAAGCTGTAACACTGTGAATGGAATTAAAAGATCACAAAGAAGTTTCTTAGACAGTTTCTTTCACGTTTTCAACAGATGATTTTTCCTTTACCAGCGTAGGCCTCAATGCGATCCAAAGAAGTCCTTCTCAGGTTCCTCAAAAACAGTGATAATGGACTGCTGCATGAAACATAAGTGTAACTCTGTGAGATGAATTCACACATCACCAAAAAGTTTCTAAAAAAGCTTCTTTGTAGTTTTCATCTCAGGATATTTCCTATGTCACCGCAAGCTTCATTGCGTTCAGAAGTATCCCTTTGCAGATTTCCAGAAAACTGTGTTAGGAAGCTGAACACTGAAGAGAAACGTGTAACTCTGTGAGTTGCATTCACACATCGAAACGCAGTTTCTCCGAAGGCTTCTTTGCAGTTTGATCTCAGGAAATTTCCTTTTTCACCATAGCCTTCAAAGCATTCCTAAATATCACTTTGCAGAACACAAGATAACAGAGTTAGCCAACTCTTCCAAGAAGGGAAGGGTGGATTCAGTGTGATGAAGTCTCCCATCAGAAAGGAGTCTCTCAGTAAGCTTCTCTTTAATTATTACCTGATTATATTTCCTTTTTGACCATGGACCCCTGTGGGCTCCCAAATCTCACTTTGCAGATTCCAAGAAAAGGGTGTTAGCAAACTGCTTCCTGAGAACTAAGCTGTAACTCTGTGAGAGGGATTCACATATCACAAAGAATTTTCCCAGAAAGCTTTTTTCACGTTCTGAGCTGATGATATTTCCTTTGTCAGCGTAGGCCACAGGCGATCCAAAGAAGTCCTCTCCGGTTCCTCAAAAACAGTGATAATGGACTGTTGCATGAAAGATAAGTGTAACTCTGTGAGATGAATTCACACATGAACAAAAAGTTTCTAACAAAGCTTCTTTCTGCTTTTCATCTGAGGATATTTCCATTGTCACCACAAGCTTCATTGCGTTCACAAGTATCCCAATGCAGATTTCCAGAGAACTGTGTTAGCAAAGTGAACACTGAAGAGAAACGTGTAACCCTGTGAGTTACATTCACACATCGAAATGCAGTTTCCCAGAAGGTTTCTTTCCAGTTTTGATTTGAGGATATGTCCTTTTTCACCATAGCCCTCAATGAGCTCCCAAATATCACTTTGCAGAACACAAGATAACAGAGTTAGCAAACTCTTCGAAGAAGTGAAGGGTGGAAATCTGTGTGATGATGTCGCACGTCAGAAAGCAGTCTCTCAGTAAGCTTCTCTCCAGTTATTATATGAGGATATTTCCTTTTTCAACAGGGGCCCAATGGGCTCCCAAATCTTTCTATGTGGATTCCACGAAAAGAGTGTTAGGCAACTGCTTCCTGAGAACTCAGCTGTAACTCTGTGAGAGGATTTCACACATCTCACAGAAGTTTCTCAGAAAGCTTCTTTCACGGTTGGAACTGATACTATTTTCTTTACCAGCGGAGGCCTCAATGCGATCCAAAGAAGTTCTTCTCACGTTCCTCAAAAACAGTGATAATGGACTGCTGCATGAAACATAAGTGAAACTCTGTGAGATGAATTCACACATCACCAAGAAGTTTCTACAAAAGCTTCTTTCTAGTTTTTTCTGAGATATTTCCTTTGTCACTGCAAGCCTCATTGCGTTCAGAAGTATCCCATTGCAGATTTCCAGAAAACTGTGTTAGCAAACTGAACACTGAAGAGAAACGTGTATCTCTGTGAGTTGCATTCACACATCGAAACGCAGTTTCTCAGAAGGCTTCTTTCCAGTTTTGTTCTGAGGACATTTCCTTTTTCACCATACCCCTCAATGAGCTCCCAAATGTCACTTTGCACAACACAAGATAACACAGTTAGTAAACAGTTCCAAGAAGGGAAGGGTGAAACTCTGTGTGATGAAGTCGCACTTTAGAAAGCAATCCTTCAGTAAGCTTCTCTCCAGTTATTATCTGAGGATATTTCCTTTTTCACCATTGGCCCCTATGGGCTCCCAAATCTCACTTTGCAGATTCCACGAAAAGAGTGTTAGCAAACTGCTTCCTGAAAACTAAGCTGTAACTCTGTGAATGGAATTCACAGATCACAAAGAAGTTTCTCTCAAAGCTTCTTTCACCTTTTGAACTGATGATATTTCCTTTATCAGTGTAGGCCTCAATGAGATCCAAAGAAGTCCTTCTTAGTTTCCTCAACAACAGTGATAATAGACTGTTGCATGAAACATTAGAGTAACTCTGTGAGATGAATTCACACTTCACCAAGAAGTTTCCAGGAAAGCTCTTTCCTGTTCTCATCTGAGGATGTTTCATTTGTCACCTGCAAGCTTCATTTGCGTTCAGAAGTATCCCATTGCAGATTTACAGACAACTGTGTTAGCAAACTGAACACTGAAGAGAAACTTGTAACTATGGGAGTTGAATTCACACATCGAAATGTAGTTTCTCAGAACGCTTCTTTCCAGTTTTGAACGGAGGATATTTCCTTTTTCACCATAGCCTTCAATGCGCTCCTACATATCACTTTGCAGAACACAAAATAACAGAGTTAGCAAACTGTTCCAAGAAGGGAAGGATGGAATTCTGTGTGATGAAATCACACACCAGAAAGCAATCTCTCAGTAAGCTTCTCTCCAGTTATTATCTGAGGATATTTCCTTTTTCACCAGGGGCCCCTTTGGGCTCCCAAATCTCACTTTGCATATTCCACGAAAAGAGTGTTAGCAAACTGCTTCCTGAGAACTCAGCTGTATCTCTGTGTGAGGAATTCACAGATCACAAAGAAGTTTCTCAGAAAGCTTCTTTCACGTTTTGAACTGATGATATTTCCTTTATCAGCGTAGGCCTCAATGCGATCCAAAGAAGTCCTTCTCAGGTTCCTCAAAAACAGTGATAATGGACTGCTGCATGAAACATAAGTGTAACTCTGTGAGATGAATTCACACATCACCAAGAAGTTTCTAACAAAGCTTCTTTCTAGTTTTCATCTGAGGATATTTCCTTTGTCACCGCAAGCTTCATTGCGTTCAGAAGTATCCCATTGCAGATTTCCAGAAAACTGTGTTAGCAAACTGAACACGGAAGAGAAACGTGTAACTCTGTGAGTTGCATTCAAACATGGAAATGCAATTTCACAGAGGGCTTCTTTCCAATTTTGATCTGAGGATATTTCCTTTTTCACCATAGCCCTCAATGAGCTCCCAAATATCACTTTGCAGAACACAAGATAACAGAGTTAGCAAACTGTTCCAAGAAGGGAAGTGTGGAACTCTGTGTGATGAAGTCACACACCAGAAAGCAATCTCTCAGTAAGCTTCTCTCCAGTTATTATCTGAGGATATTTCCTTTTTCACCATGGGCCCCTATGGGCTCCCAAATCTCACTTTGCAGATTCCACGAAAAGAGTGTTAGCAAACTGCTTCCTGAGAACTCAGCTGTAACTCTGTGAGAGGAATTCACAGATCACAAAGAAGTTTCTCAGAAAGCTTCTTTCACGTTTTGAACTGATGATATTTCCTTTATCAGCGTAGGCCTCAATGCGATCCAAAGAAGTCCTTCTCAGGTTCCTCAAAAACAGTGATAATGGACTGCTGCATGAAACATAAGTGTAACTCTGTGAGATGAATTCACACATCACCAAGAAGTTTCTACGAAAGCTTCTTTCTAGTTTTCATCTGAGGATATTTCCTTTGTCACCGCAAGCTTCATTGCGTTCAGAAGTATCCCATTGCAGATTTCCAGAAAACTGTGTTAGCAAACTGAACACTGAAGAGAAACGTGTAACTCTGTGAGTTGCATTCACACATCGAAATGCAGTTTCTCAGAAGGCTTCTTTCCAGTTTTGATCTGAGGATATTTCCTTTTTCACCATAGCCTTCAATGCATTCCTAAATATCACTTTGCAGAACACAGAATAACAAAGTTAGGAAACAATACGAAGAAGGGAAGGGTGGAACTCTGTGTGGTGAAGACACACATCAGAAAGCAATCTCTCAGTAAGCTTCTCTCTGGTTATTATCTGAAGATACTCCTTTTTTACCATGGGCCCCTATGGGCTCCCAAATCTCACTTTGCAGATTCCACGAAAAGAGTGTTAGCAAACTGCTTCCTGAAAACTAAGCTGTAACTCTGTGAATGGAATTCACAGGTCACAAAGAAGTTTCTCAGAACGCCTCTTTCACGTTTTGAACTGATGATATTTCTTTTATCAGCGTAGGCCTCAGTGCGATTCAAAGAAGTCCTTCTCAGATTTCTCAAAAACAGTGATAATGGACTGCTGCATGAAACATAAGTGTAACTCTGTGAGATGAATTCACACATCACCAAGAAGTTTCTATGAAAGCTTCTTTCTAGTTTTCATCTCAGGACATTTCCTTTGTCACCTGCAAGCTTCATTGCGTTCACAAGTATCCCAATGCAGATTTCCAGAAAACTGTGTTAGCAAACATGAACACTGAAGAGAAACGTGTAACTCTGTGAGTTTCAATTCACACATCAGAAATGCAGTTTGACCGAAGGCTTCTTTCCAGTTTTGATCTGAGCATATTTCCTTTTTCACCATAGACTTCAATGCCCTCCTAAATGTCACTTTGCAGAACACAAGATACCAGAGTTAGCAAACTGTTCCAAGAAGGGAAGGGTGGAACTCTGTGTGATGAAGTCACACATCCAGAAAGCAATCTCTCAGTAAGCTTCTCTCCAGTTATTATCTGAGGATATTTCCTTTTTCACCATGGGCCCCTATGGGCTCCCAAATCTCACTTTGCAGATTCCACGAAAAGAGTGTTAGCAAACTGCTTCCTGAGAACTCAAGCCGTAACTCTGTGAGATTAATTCACAGATCACAAAGAAGTTTCTCAGAAAGCTTCTTTTACTGTTTTGAACTGATGATAATTCCTTTATCAGCGTAGGATTCAACGTGATCCAAAGAAGTCCTTCTCAGGTACCTCAAAAACAGTGATAATGGACTGCTGCATGAAACATAAGTGTAACTGTGTGAGATGAATTCACACATCACCAAGAAGTTTCTAAGAAAGCTTCTTTCTAGTTTTCATCTCAGGACATTTCCTTTGTCACCGCAAGCTCCATTACATTCAGAAGTATCCCATTGCAGATTTCCAGAAAACTGTGTTAGCAAACTGAACACTGAAGAGAAACGTGTAACTCTGGGAGTTGCAATTCACCCATCGAAATGCAGTTTCTCAGAAGGCTTCTTTCCAGTTTTGACCTGAGGATATTTCCTTTTTCACCATAGCCTTCAAAGAGCTCCTAAATATCACTTTGCAGAACAAAAGATAACAGAGTTAGCAAACTGTTCCAAGAAGGGAAGGGTGGAACTCAGTGTGATGAAGTCACACATCAGAAAGCAATCTCTCAGTAAGCTTCTCTCTAGTTATTATCTGAGGATATTTCCTTTTTCACCATGGGCCTCTATGGGCTCCAAATCTCCCATTGCAGATTCCACGAATAGAGTGTTAGCTAAATGCTTGCTGAGAACTAAGCTGTAACACTGTGAATGGAATTAACAGATCACAAAGAAGTTTCTTAGACAGTTCTTTCACGTTTTCAACAGATGATATTTCCTTTATCCAGCGTAGGCCTCAATGCGATCCAAAGAAGTCCTTCTCAGGTTCCTCAAAAACAGTGATAATGGACTGCTGCATGAAACATAAGTGTAACTCTGTGAGATGAATTCACACATCACCAAGAAGTTTCTAACAAAGCTTCTTTCTAGTTTTCATCTGAGGATATTTCCTATGTCACCGCGAGCTTCATTGCGTTCAGAAGTATCCCATTGCAGATTTCCAGAAAACTGTGTTAGGAAGCTGAACACTGAAGAGAAACGTGTAACTCTGTGAGTTGCATTCACACATCGAAACGCAGTTTCTCAGAAGGCTTCTTTCCAGTTTGATCTGAGGAAATTTCCTTTTTCACCATAGCCTTCAAAGCGTTCCTAAATATCACTTTGCAGAACACAAGATAACAGAGTTAGCCAACTCTTCCAAGAAGGGAAGGGTGGAAATCAGTGTGATGAAGTCTCCCATCAGAAAGGAGTCTCTCAGTAAGCTTCTCTCTAATTATTACCTGATTATATTTCCTTTTTCACCATGGACCCCTGTGGGTTCCCAAATCTCACTTTGCAGATTCCAAGAAAAGGGTGTTAGCAAACTGCTTCCTGAGAACTAAGCTGTAACTCTGTGAGAGGGATTCACAGATCACAAAGAATTTTCCCAGAAAGCTTTTTTCACGTTCTGAGCTGATGATATTTCCTTTGTCAGCGTAGGCCACAGGCGATCCAAAGAAGTCCTCTCCGGTTCCTCAAAAACAGTGATAATGGACTGTTGCATGAAAGATAAGTGTAACTCTGTGAGATGAATTCACACATGAACAAAAAGTTTCTAACAAAGCTTCTTTCTGCTTTTCATCTGAGGATATTTCCATTGTCACCACAAGCTTCATTGCGTTCACAAGTATCCCAATGCAGATTTCCAGAGAACTGTGTTAGCAAAGTGAACACTGAAGAGAAACGTGTAACCCTGTGAGTTACATTCACACATCGAAATGCAGTTTCCCAGAAGGTTTCTTTCCAGTTTTGATTTGAGGATATGTCCTTTTTCACCATAGCCCTCAATGAGCTCCCAAATATCACTTTGCAGAACACAAGATAACAGAGTTAGCAAACTCTTCGAAGAAGTGAAGGGTGGAAATCTGTGTGATGAATGTCGCACGTCAGAAAGCAGTCTCTCAGTAAGCTTCTCTCCAGTTATTATATGAGGATATTTCCTTTTTCAACAGGGGCCCAATGGGCTCCCAAATCTTCTATGTGGATTCCACGAAAAGAGTGTTAGGCAACTGCTTCCTGAGAACTCAGCTGTAACTCTGTGAGAGGATTTCACAGATCACAAGAAGTTTCTCAGAAAGCTTCTTTCACGGTTGGAACTGATACTATTTTCCCTACCAGCGTAGGCCTCAATGCAATCCAAAGAAGTTCTTCTCAGGTTCCTCAAAAACAGTGATAATGGACTGCTGCATGAAACATAAGTGAAACTCTGTGAGATGAATTCACACATCACCAAGAAGTTTCTACAAAGCTTCTTTCTAGTTTTTTCTGATATATTTCCTTTGTCACTGCAAGCTTCATTGCGTTCAGAAGTATCCCATTGCAGATTTCCAGAAAACTGTGTTAGCAAACTGAACACTGAAGAGAAACGTGTATCTCTGTGAGTTGCATTCACACATCGAAATGCAGTTTCTCAGAAGGCTTCTTTCCAGTTTTGATCTGAGGACATTTCCTTTTTCACCATACCCCTCAATGAGCTCCCAAATGTCACTTTGCACAACACAAGATAACACAGTTAGTAAACAGTTCCAAGAAGGGAAGGGTGAAACTCTGTGTGATGAAGTCGCACTTTAGAAAGCAATCCTTCAGTAAGCTTCTCTCCAGTTATTATCTGAGGATATTTTCTTTTTCACCACAGGCCCTTATGGGCTCCCAAATCTCTCTTTGCAGATTCCACGAAAAGAGTGTTAGCAAACTGCTTCCTGAGAACTAAGCTGTAACTCTGTGAATGGAATTCACAGATCACAAAGAAGTTTCTCTGAAAGTTTCTTTCACCTTTTGAACTGATGATGTTTCCTTTATCAGTGTAGGCCTCAATGAGATCCAAACAAGTCTTTCTCAGTTTCCTCAAAAACAGTGATATTAGACTGCTTGCATGAAACATTAGAGTAACTCTGTGAAATGAATTCACACATCACCAAGAAGTCACCAGGAAAGCTTCTTTCCTGTTTGCATCTGAGGATATTTCCTTTGTCACCGCAAGCTTCATTGCGTTCAGAAGTATCCCATTGCATATTTACAGGAAAACTGTGTTAGCAAACTGAACACTGAAGAGAAACTTGTAACTCTGGGAGTTGCATTCACACATCGAAATGTACTTTCTCAGAAGGCTTCTTTCCAGTTTTGATCGGAGGATATTTCCTTTTTCACCATAGCCTTCAATGCGCTCCTAAATATCACTTTGCAGAACACAAATAACAGAGTTAGCAAAGTGTTCCAAGAAGGGAAGGTGGAACTTCTGTGTGATGAATCATACACCAGAAAGCAATCTCTCAGTAAGCTTCTCTCCAGTTATTATCTGAGGATATTTCCTTTTTCACCAGGGGCCCCTTTGGGCTCCCAAATCTCACTTTGCAGATTCCACGAAAAGAGTGTTAGCAAACTGCTTCCTGAGAACTCAGCAGTAACTCTGTGAGAGGAATTCACAGATCACAAAGAAGTTTCTCAGAAAGCTTCTTTCACGTTTTGAACTGATGATATTTCCTTTATCAGCATAGGCCTCAATGCGATCCAAAGAAGTCCTTCTCTGGTTCCTCAAAAAGAGTGATAATGGACTGCTGCATGAAACATTAGTGTAACTCTGTGAGATGAATTCATATATCACCAAGAAGTTTCAAACAATGCTTCCTTCTAGTTTTCATTTGAGGATATTTCCTTTGTCAACGCAAGCTTCATTGTGTTGAGAAGTATCCCATTGCAGATTACCAGAAAACTGTGTTAGGAAACTGAACAGGGAAGAGAAACGTGTAACTCTGTGAGTTGTACTCATCCATGGAAATGCAATGTCACAGACGGCTTCATTCCGGTTATGATCTGAGGATATTTCCTTTTTCACCGTAGCCCTCAATGAGCTCCCAAATATCATTTTGCAGAACACCAGATAACAGAGTTAGCAAACTGTTCTTAGAAGGGAAGTGTCGAATCCTGTGTGATGAAGTCACAACAGAGCAATCTCTCAGTAAGCTTCTCTACAGTTATTATCTGAGGATATTTCCTTTTTCACCATGGGCCCCTATGGGCTCCCAAATCTCTCTTTCCAGATTCCACAAAAGAGTGTTAGCAAACTGCTTCCTGAGAACTCAGCTGTAACTCTGAGAGAGGAATTCACAGATCACAAAAAGTTTCTCAGAAAGCTACTTTCATGTTTAGAACCGATGATATTTCCTTTATCAGCATAGGCCGCAATACGATCCAAAGAGGTCCTTCTCAGGTTCCTCAAATACAGTGATAATGGACTGCTGCATGAAACATAAGTGTAATTCTGTGAGATGAATTCACACATCACCAAGAAGTTTCTACGAAAGATTCTTTCTAGTTTTCATCTGAGGATATTTCCTTTGTCACAGCAAGCTTCATTGCTTTCACAAGTATCCCATTGCAGATTCCAGAAAAATGTTAGCAAACTGAACACTGAAGAGAAAAGTGTAACTCTGAGTTACATTCACACATCGAAATGCAGTTCCTCAGAAGGCTTCTTTCCAGTTTTGATCTGAGGATATTTCCTTTTTCACCATAGCCTTCAATGCCCTCCTAAATATCACTTTGCAGAACACAAGATAACAGTGTTCGCAACCTGTTCCAAGAAGGGAAGGGTTGAACTCGGTGTGATGAAGTCACACATCAGAAAGCAATTTCTCAGTAAGCTTCTCTCTGGTTATTATCTGAGGATATTTCCTTTTTCACCATGGGCCCCTGTGGGATCCCAAATCTCTCTTTGCAGATTCCAAGAAATGAGCGTTACCAAACTGCTTCCTGAGAACTCAGCTGTAAGTATGTGAGAGGAATTCACAGATCACAAAAAGTTTCTCAGAAAACTTATTTCACGTTTGGAACCGATGATATTTCCTTTATCAGCGTAGGCCTCAATGGGATCCAAAGAAGTCCTTTTCAGGTTCCTCAAAAACAGTGATAATGGACTGCTGAATGATACATAAGTGTTACTCTGTGAGATGAATTCACACATCACAAAGAAGTTTCTACTTAAGCTTGTTTCTAGTTTTCATCTGAGGATATTTCCTTTGTCACCGCAAGCTTCATTGCATTGAGAAGTATCCCATTGCAGACTTCCAGAAAACTGTGTTAGCAAACTGAACACTGAAGACAAACGTGTAACTCTGTGAGTTGCATTCACACATCGAAATGCAGTTTCTCAGACGACTTCTTTCCAGTTTTGATCTGAAGATATTTCCTTTTTCACAATAGCCTTCAATGCGCTCTAAAATATCACTTTGCAGAACACAGAATAACAGAGTTAGGAAACAATACGAAGAAGGGAAGGGTGGAACTCTGGGTGGTGAAGACACACATCAGAAAGCAATCTCTCAGTAAGCTTCTCTCTGGTTATTATCTGAGGATATCACCTTGTTTCACCATGGGCCCCTATGGGCTCCGAAATCTCACGTTGCAGATTCCACGAAAAGAGTGTTAGCAAACTGCTTCCTGAAAACTAAGCTGTAACTCTGTGAATGGAATTCACAGGTCACAAAGAAGTTTCTCAGAACGCTTCTTTCACGTTTTGAACTGATGATATTTCTTTATCAGCGTAGGTCTCAATGCGATCAAAGAAATCCTCTCAGATTTCCTCAAAAACAGTGATAATGGACTGCTGCATGAAACATAAGTGTAACTCTGTGAGATGAATTCACACATCACCAAGAAGTTTCTAACAAAGCTTCTTCTAGTTTCATCTGAGGATATTTCCTTTGTCACCTGCAAGCTTCATTGCGTTCACAAGTATCCAATGCAGATTTCCAGAAAACTGTGTTAGCAAACATGAACACTGAAGAGAAACGTGTAACTCTGTGAGTTGCATTCACATATCGAATGCAGTTTCACAGAAGGCTTCTTTCCGGTTTTGATCTGAGGATATTTCCTTTCTCACCTAGCCCTCAATGAGCTCCCAAATATCACTTTGCAGAACACAAGGATAACAGAGTTAGCAAAGCTGTTCCAAGAAGGGAAGTGTGGAACTCTGTGTGATGAAGTCACTCAATCAGAAAGCAATCTCTCAGTAAGCTTCTCTCCTAGTTATTATCTGAGGATATTTCCTTTTTCACCATGGGCCAATATGGGCTCCAAAATCTCACTTTGCAGATTCCACGAACAGAGTGTTAGCAAACTGCTTCCTGAGAACTCAGCTGTAACTCTGTGAGAGGAATTCACAAATCACAAAAAAGTTTCTCAGAAAGCTTCTATCACGTTTTGAACTGATGATATTTCTTTTAAGAGCGTAGGCCTCAATGCTATCCATGAAGTCCTCCCAGGTTCCTCAAACACAGTGATAATGGACTGCTGCGTGAAACTTAAGTGTAACTCTGTGAGATGAATTCACACATCACCAAGAAGATTCTTACAAAGCCTCTTCCTAGTTTTCATCTGACGATATTTCCTTTGTCACCACAAGCTTCATTGCGTTCACAAGTATCCCTATGCAGATTTCCAGAAAACTGTGTTAGCAAACTGAACACTGAAGAGAGACGTGTAACTCTGTGAGTTGCATACACACATTGATATGCAATTTCTCAGAAGGCTTCTTTCCAGTTTTGATCTGAGGATATTTCCTCATTCACCATAGCCTTCAATGCGCTCCAAAATATCACTTTGCAGAACACAAGATAACAGAGTTAGCAAACTGTACCAAGAAGGAAAGGGTGGAACTCTGTGTGAAGAAGCCAGAAAAGAAAGCAATCTCTCAGTAAGCTTCTCTCTAGTTATTATCAGAGGATATTTCCTTTTTCACCAGGGGCCCTTCTGGGCTCCCAAATCTCACTTTGCAGATTCCACGACAAGAGTGTTAGCTAAACTGCTTGCTGAGTACTAAGCTGTAACTCTGTGAATGGAATTCACAGATCACAAAGAAGTTTCTCAGAAAGCTTCTTTCACGTTTTGAACAGATGATATTTCCTTTATCAGCGTAGGCCTCAATGCGATCCAAAGAAGTCCTTCTCAGTTTCCTCAAAAACTAGTGATAATGGACTGCTGCATGAAATATAAGTGTAACTCTGTAGAGATGAATTCACACATCACCAAGAAGTTTCTAACAAAGCTTATTTCTAGTTTTCATCTGAGGATATTTCCTTTGTCACCGCAAGCTTCATTGCGTTCAGAAGTATCCCATTGCAGATTTCCAGAAAACTGTGTTAGCAAACTGAACACTGAAGAGAAACTTGTAACTCTGTGAGTTGCATTCACACATCGAAATGCAGTTTCTCAGAAGGCTTCTTTCCAGTTTTGATCTGAGGATATTTCCTTTTTCACCATAGCCCTCAATGAGCTCCCAAATATCACTTTGCAGAACACAAGATAACAGAGTTAGCAAACTATTTCAAGAAGGGAAGGGTGGAACTCTGTGTGATGAAGTCACACATCAGTAAGCAATCTCTCAGTAAGCTCTCTCTAGTTATTATCTGAGGATATTTCCTTTTTCACCATGGGCCCCTATGGGCTTCCCAAATCTCACTTTGCAGATTCCACGAAAAGAGTGTTAGCTAACTGCTTCCTGAGAACTAAGCTGTAACTCTGTGAGAGGAATTCACAGATCACAAAGAAGTTTCTCAGAAAGCTTCTTTCACCTTTTGAAATGATGATATTCCTTTATCAGCAGTAGGCCTCAATGCGATCCAAAGAAGTCCTCTCAGGTTCCTCAAAAACAGTGATAATGGACTGCTGAATGTAACATAAGTGTAACTCTGTGAGATGAATTCACACATCACCAAGAAGTTTCTAACAAAGCTTCTTTCTAGCTTTATCTGAGGATATTTCCTTTGTCACCGCAAGCTTCATTGCGTTCACAAGGTATCCCATTGCAGATTCCAGAAAACTGTGTTAGCAAACTGAACACGGAAGAGAAACGTGTACTCTGTGAGTTGCATTCACACATCGAAATGCAGTTTCTCAGAAGGCTTCTTTCCAGTTTTGATCTGAGGATATTTCTTTTTCACCATAGCCTTCAATGAGCTCCTAAATATCACTTTATCAGAACACAAGATAACAGAGTTAGCAAACTGTTCCAAGAAGGGAAGGGTGAATCTCTGTGTGATGAAGTCACACATCAGAAAACAATATCTCAGTAAGTTTCTCTCTAGTTATTATCTGAGGATATTTCCTTTTTCACCATGGGCCCCTATGGGCTCCCAAATCTCACTTTGCAGATTCCACGAAAAGAGTGTTAGCAAACTGCTTCCTGAGAACTAAGCTGTAACTCTGTGAGAGGAATTCACAGATCACAAAGAAGTTTCTCAGAAAGCTTCTTTCAAGTTTTGAACTGATGATATTTCCTTTATCAACATAGGCCTCAATGCGATCCAAAGAAGTCCTTCTCAGGTTCCTCAAAAACAGTGATAATGGACTGCTGCATGAACATAAGTGTAACTCTGTGAGATGAATTCACACATCACCAAGAAGTTTCTAACAAAGCTTCTTTCTAGTTTTCATCTGAGGATATTTCCTTTGTCACCGTAAGCTTCATTGCGTTCAGAAGTATCCCATTGCAGATTTCCAGAAAACTGTGTTAGCAAACTGAACACTGAAGAGAAACGTGTAACTCTGTGAGTTGCATTCACACATCGAAATGCAGTTTCACAGAAGGCTTCTTTCCAGTTTTGATGTGAGGATATTCCTTTTTCATCATAGCCTTCAATTCGCTCCTAAATATCACTTTATAGAACACAACGATAACAGAGTTAGCAAACTGTTCCAAGAAGGGAAGGGTGGAACTCTGTGTAATGAAGTCACACATCAGAAAGCAATCTCTCAGTAAGCTTCTCTCCAGTTATTATCTGAGGATATGTCCTTTTTCACTATGGGCTCCTATGAGGCTCCCAAATCTCACTTTGCAGATTCCACGAAAAGAGTGTTAGCAAACTGCTTCCTGAGAACTAAGCTGTAACACTGTGAGAGGAATTCACAGATCACAAAGAAGTTTCTCAGAAAGCTTCTTTCACGTTTTGAACTGATGATATTTCCTTTATCAGTGTAGGCCTCAATGCGATCCAAAGAAGTCCTCTCAGGTTCCCCATAAACAGTGTTATTAGACTGCTGCATGAAACATAAGTGTAAATCTGTGAGATGAATTCTCACATCACCAAGAAGTTTCTAACAAAGCTTCTTTCTAGCTTTCATCTGAGGATATTTCCTTTGTCACGGCAAGCTTCATTGCGTTCACAAGTATCCCATTGCAGATTTCCAGAAAACTGTGTTAGCAAACTGAACACTGAAGAGAAACGTGTAACTCTGGGAGTTGCATTCACACATCGAAATGCAGTTTCTCAGAAGGCTTCTTTCCAGTTTTGATCTGAGGATATTTCCTTTTTCACCATAGCCCTCAATGAGCTCCTAAATATCACTTTGCAGAACACAAGATAACAGAGTTAGCAAACTGTTCCAAGAAGGGAAGGGTGGAACTCTGTGTGATGAAGTCACACATCAGAAAGCAATCTCTCAGTAAGCTTCTCTCCAGTTATTATCTGAGGATATTTCCTTTTTCACCATGGGCCCCTATGGGCTCCCAAATCTCACTTTGCAGATTCCACGAAAAGAGTGTTAGCAAACTGCTTCCTGAGAACTAAGCTGTAACTCTGTGAGACAAATTGACAGATCACAAAGACGTTTCTCAGAAAGATTCTTTCACGTTTTGAACTGATGATATTTCCTTTATCAGCGTAGGCCTCAATGAGATCCAAAGAAGTCCTCTCAGGTCCCTCAAAAACAGTGATAATGTACTGCTGCATGAAACACAAGTGTAACTCTGTGAAATAATTCACACTTCTCCAAGTAGTTTCAAACAAACCTTCTTTCTAGTTTTCATCTGAAGATATTTCCTTTGTCACCGCAAGCTTCATTGTGTACACAAGTATAACATTGCAGATTTCCAGAAAACTGTGTTAGCAAACTGAACACTGAAGAGAAACGTGTAACTCCTTGTGTTGCATTCACACATCGAAATGCAGTTTCTCATAATGCTTCTTTCTAGTTTTGATCTGAGGATATTTCCTTTTTCACCATAGCCCTCAATGAGCTCTCAAAAATCACTTTGCGGAAAACAACATAACAGAGTTAGCAAACTGTTCCAAGAAGGGAAGGGTGGAACTCTGTGTGATGAAGTCACACATCAGATAGCAATCTCTCAGTAAGCTTTCTCTCCAGTTATTATCTGAGCATATTTCCTTTTCAGCATGGGCCCCTATGGGCTCCTCAAATCTCACTTTGCAGATTCCACGAAAAGAGTGTTAGCAAACTGCTTCCTGAGAACTCAGCTGTAACTCTGTGAGAGGAATTCACAGATCACAAAGAAGTTTCTCAGAAAGCTTCTTTCACGTTTTGAACTGATGATATTTCCTTTATCAATCGTAAGCCTCAATGCGATCCAAAGAAGTCCTTCTCAGGTTCCTAAAAAACAGTGATAATGGACTGCTGCATGAAACATAAGTGTAACTCTGTGAGATGAATTCACACATCACCAGGAAGATTTCTACGAAAGCATTCTTTCGAGTTTTCATCTGAGGATATTTCCTTTGTCACCGCAAGCTTCATTGCATTCACAATTATTCCATTGCAGATTTCCAGAAAACTGTGTTGGTAAACTGAACACTGAAGAGAAACGTGTTACTCTGTGAGTTGCATTCACACATCAAACTGCAGTTTCACAGAAGGCTTCTATCCAGTTTTGATCTGAAGATATTTCCTTTTTTACTATAGCCCTCAGTGAGCTAATCAAATATTACTTTGCAGAACACAAGATAATCGAGTTAGCAAACTGTTCCAAGAATGGAAGGGTGGAACACTGTGTGATGAAGTCACACGTCAGAAAGCAATCTCTCGGTAAGCTTTTCTATAGTTATTATCTTAGAATATTTCCTTTTTCACCATGGGCCCCTATGGGCTCCCAAATCTCACTTTGCAGATTCCATGAAAAGAGTGTTAGCAAACTGCTGCCTGAGAACTAAGCTGTAACTCTGTAAATGGAATTCGCAGATCACAGAGAAGTTTCTCAGAAAGCTTCTTTTGCGTTTTGAACTCAAGATATTTCCTTTGTCAGCGTAAGCCTCAGTGCGATCCAAAGAAGTCATTCTCAGGTTCCTCAAAAACAGTGATAATGGACTGCTGCATGAAACATAAGTGTAACTTTTGAGATGAATTCAAAAATCACACAGAAGATTCTAACAAAGCTTCTATCTAGTTTTCATCTGAGGATATTTCCTTTATCACCGCAATCTTCATTGCTTTCACAAGTATCCCGTTGCAGATTTCCAGAAAACTGTATTAGCAAACTGAACACTGAAGAGAAACGTGTAACTCTGTGAGTTGCATCCACACATCGAAATGAGTTTCTTAGAAGGCTTCTTTCCAGTTTTGATCTGAGGATATTTCATTTTTCACCATAGCCCGCAATGAGCTCCCAAATATCACTTTGCAGAACAAAAGATAACAGAGTTATCAAACTGTTCCAAGACGGGAAGGGTGGAACTCTGTGTGATGAAGTCACACATCAGAAAGCAATCTCTCAGTAAGCTTCTCTCTAGTTATTATCTGTGGATATATCCTTTTTCACCATGGTCCCCTTTGGGCTCCCAAACCTCACTTTGCAGATTCCACGAAAAGGAGTGTTAGCAAACTGCTTCTGAGAACTAGCATGTAAATCTATGAATCGAATTCACAGATCACAAAGAAGTTCTCAGAAAGCTTCTTTCACGTTTTGAACTGATGGTATTTCCTTAATCAGCGTAGGCCTCAACTCGATCCAAAGAAGTCCTATTCAGGTTCCTCTAAAACAGTGATAATGGACTGCTGCCTGAAACATAAGTGTAACTCTGTGAGATGAATTCCCACATCACCAAGAAGTTTCTAACAAAGCTTCTTTCTAGTTTTCATCTTAGGATATTTCCTTTGTCACCGCAAGCTTCATTGCATTCAGAAAGTATCCCATTGCAGATTTCCAGAAAACTGTATTAGCAAACTGAACACTGAAGAGAAACGTGTAAACCCTGTGAGTTGCATTCACACATCGAAATGCAGTTTCTCAGAAGGCTTCTTCCAGTTTTGATCTGAGGATATTTCCTTTTTCATCATAGCCCTCAATGAGCTCCAAATATCACTGTGCAGAACACAAGATAACAGAGTTAGCAAACTGTTCCAAGAAGGGAAGGGTGGAACTCTGTGTGATGAAGTCACACATCAGAAAGCAATCTCTCAGTAAGCTTCTCTCTAGTTATTATCTGAGGATATTTCCTATTTCACCATGGGACCCTATGGGCTCCCAAATCTCACTTTGCAGATTCCACGAAAAGAGTGTTAGCAAACTGCTTCCTGAGAACTCAAGCTGTAACTCTGTGAGAGGAATTCACAGATCACAAAGAAGTTTCTCAGAAAGCTTCTTTCACGTTTTGAACTGATGATATTTCCTTTATCAGCGTAGGCCTCAATTCGATCCAAAGAAGTCCTTCTCAGGTTCCTCAAAAACAGTGATAATGGACTGCTGCATGAAACATAAGTGTAACTCTGTGAGATGAATTCACACATCACCAAGAAGTTTCTAAGAAAGCTTCTTTCTAGTTTTCATCTGAGGATATTTCCTTTGTCACCGTAAGCTTCATTGCATTCAGAAGTATCCTATTGCAGATGTACAGAAAACTGTGTTAGCAAACTGAAAACTGAAGAGAAACGAGTAACTCCGGGAGTTGAATTCACATAGCGAAATGCAGTTTCTCAGAAGGCTTCCTTCCAGTTTTGATCTGACGATATTTGCTTTTACACCATAGCCTACAATGCTCTCCTAAATATCACTTTGCAGAACACAAGATAACAGAGTTAGCAAACTGTTCCGAGAAGGGAAGGGTGGAACTCTGTGTGATGAAGTCACTCATCAGAAAGCAATCTCTCAGTAAGCTTCTTTCTTGTTATTATCTGAGGATATTTCCTTTTTAACCATGGGCCCCTATGGGCTCCCAAATCTCACTTTGCAGATTCCGAGAGAAGTGCGTTAGCAAAATGCTTCCTGAAAATTAAGCTGTAACTATGTGAGAGGAATTCAAAGATCACAAAGAAGTTTCTCAGAAAGCTTCTTTCAAGTTTTGAACAGATGATATTTCCTTTATCAGAATAGGCCTCAAAGCGATCCAAAGAAGTCTTTCGCAGGTGCCTCAAAAACAGTGATAATGGACAGCTGCATGAAACATAAGTGTTACTTGGTGGGATGAATTCACACATCACCAAGCAGTTTCTAAAAAGCTTCTTTCTAATTTTCATCTCAGTATATTTCCTTTGTCACCGCATGCTTCATTGCGATCACAAGTATCCCATTGCAGATTTCTAGAAAACTGAGTTAGCAAACTGAACAGTGAAGAGAAACGTGTAACTCTGTGAGATGCATTCACACTTCGAAATACAGTTTCTCAGAAGTCTTTCTAGTTTTGATCTGAGGATATTTCCTTTTTCACCATAGCCTTAAATGCGCTCCTAAATATCACTTTGCACAACACAAGATAACAGAGTTAGCAAACTGTTCCAAGAAGGGAAGGGTGGAATTCTGTGTGATGAAGTCACTCATCAGAAAGCAATCTCTCAGTAATCTTCTCTCTAGTTATTATCTGAGGATATTTCCTTTTTCACCATGGACCCCTAAGGGCTCCCAAATCTCACTTTGCAGATTCCATGAGAAGATTGTTAGCAAACTGCTCCCTGAGAACTAAGCTGTAACTCTGTGAGAGGAATTCACAGATCATAAAAAGTTTCTAAGAAATCTTCTTTCACGTTTTGATCTGATGATATTTCCTTAATCAGCGTAGGCCTAAACTCGTTCCAAAGAAATCCTATTCGGCTTCCTCAAAAACAGTGATAATGGACTCTTGCCTGAAACATAAGAGTAACTCTGTTAGATGAATTCACACATCACCAAGAGGTTACTAACAAAGCGACTTTGTAGTTCTCCTCTGAGGATATTTCCTTTGTCACCGCAAGTTTCATTGCGTTCAGAAGTATCCCATTGCAGATTTCCAGAAAACTGTGTTAGCAAACTGAACACTGAAGAGAAACGTGTAACTCTATGAGTTGTATTCACACATCGAAATGCAGTTTCTCAGAAGGGTTCTTTCCAGTTTTGATCTGAGGATATTTCCTTTTTCACCATAGCTCTCAATGAGACCACAAATATCACTGTGCAGAACACAAGATAACAGAGTTAGCAAACTGTTCCAAGAAGGGAAGGGTGAAACTCTCTGTGATGAAGTCACACATCAGAAACCAATCTCTCAGCAAGCTTCTCTCTCGTTATTATCGGAGGATATTTCCTATTTCACCATGGGCCCCTATTGGCTCCCAAATCTCACTTTGCATACTCCACGAAAAGAGTGCTAGCAAACTGCTTCCTGAGAATTCAACTGTACCTCTGTGAGAGGAATTCACAGATCACAAAGAAGTGTCTCAGAAAGTTTCTTTCACATTTTGAACTGATGGTATTTCCTTTATCAGTGTAGGCCTCATTGCGATCCAAAGAAGTCCTTCTCAGGTTCCTCAAATACAGTGATAATGGACTGCTGCATAAAACATAAGTGTAACTCTGTGAGAAGAATTCAAACATCACCAAGAATTTCTAACAAGGCTTCTTTCTAGTTTTCATCTGAGGATAATTTCTTTGTCTCCGCAAGCTTCATTGTCTTCAAAGGTATCCCTTTGCAGATTTCCAGAAAACTGTTTTAGCAAACTGAACCCTGAAGAGAAACGTGTAAATATGGGAGTTGCATTCACACATCGAAATGGAGTTCCACAGAAGGCTTCTTTCCAGTTTTGATATGAGGATATTTCCTTTTTCACCATAGCCCTCAATGAGCTCTCAAATATCACTTTGCGGAAAACAAGATAACAGAGTTAGCAAACTGTTCCAAGAAGGGAAGGGTTACTCTATGTGATGAAGTCACACATCAGAAAGCAATCTCTCTGCAAGCTTCTCTCTACTAATTATCTGAGGATATTTCCTTTTTCGACATAGGCCACTATGGGCTCCCAAATCTCACTTTGCAGATACTATGAAAAGAGTGTTAGCAAACTGCTTCCTGAGAATTAAGCTGAAACTCTGTGAGAGGAAACCACAGATCACAAAGTAGTTTCTCAGAAAGCTACTTTTACGTTTTGAACTGATGATATTTCCTTTATTAGCATAGGCGTCAAAGTGATCCAATGAAATGCCTTCTCAGGTTCCTCAGAAACAGTGATAATGGACTGCCTCATGAAACATAAGTGTAACTCTGTGAGATGAATTCAGACATCACCAAGAAGTTTCTACGAAAGGTTCTTTCTAGTTTTCATCTGAGGATAGTTTCCTTTGTCACCGCAAGCTTCATTGCGTTCAGAAGTATCCCATTGCAGATTACAGAAAACAGTGTTAGCAAACTGAACACTGAAGAGAAGCGTGTAACTCTGGGCGTTGAATTCACACATCGAAATGCAGTTTCTCAGAAGTATTCTTTCCAGTTTTGATCTGAGGATATTTCCTTTAGCACCATAGGCTTCAATGAGCTACTAAATATCGCTTTTCCTAACCCAAGATAACAGAGTTAGCAAACTGTTCCAAGAAGGTAAGGGTGGAACTCTGTGTGATGAAGTCACACATCAGAAAGCAATCTCTCATTAAGCTTCTCTCAAGTTATTATATGAGGATATTTCCTTTATAACCATGGGCCCCTAATGGCTCCCAAATCTCACTTTGCAGATTCCACGAAAAGAGTGTAAGCAAACTGCTTGCTGAGAACTAAGCTGTAACTCTGTGAATGGAATTCACAAATCACAAAGAAGTTTCTCAGAAAGATTCTTTCACTTTTTGAAGTGATGATATTTCCATTATCAGCGTATACCTCAATGCGTTCCAAAGAAGTCCTTCTCAGGTTCCTCAAAAATAGTGATAATGGACTGCTGCATGAAACATAAATGTAACTCTGTGAAATGAATTCACACATCACCAAGAAGTATTTAACAAAGCTTCTTTCTACTTTTCATCTGGGGATTTTTCCTTTGTTACTGCAAGCTTCATTGCGTTCACACGGATCCCAATGCAGATTTCCAGAAAACTGTGTTAGGAAACTGAACACTGAAGAGAAACATGTAACACTATGAGTTGCATTCACGCATCGAAATGCAGTTTCTAAGAAGGCTTCTTTACAGTTTTGATATGAGGACATTTCCTTTTTCACCATAGCCCTAAATGAGCGCCCAAATATCACTATGCAGAACACAAGATAACAGAGATAGAAAAGTGTTCCAAGAAGGGAAGTGTGGAACTCTGTGTGTTAACGTCACACATCGGAAAGTAATCTCTCAGTAAGCTTCTTTGTAGTTATTATCTGAGGATATTTCCTTTCTCACCATGGACCCTATGGGCTCCCAAATCTCACTTTCAGATTCCACGAAAAGAGTGATAGCAAACGGCTTCCTGAGAATTAAGCTGTAACTCTGTGAAGGGAATTCACAGAACACAAAGAAGTTTCTCAGAAAGCTTCTTTCTCGTTTTGAACTGATGATACTCTCATTATCAGCGTAGCCCTCAATGCGATCCAAAGAAGTCCTCTCAGGTTCCTCAAAAAAAGTGAAACTGGACTGCTGCATGAAACACAAGTGTAACTCTGTGAGATGAATTGACACATCACCAAGAAGTTTCTAACAAAGATTCTTTCTAGTTTTCATCTGAGGATATTTCCTTTGTCACGGCAAGCTTCATTGCGATCACAACTATCCCCTTGCAGATTTCCAGAAAACTGTGTTAGCAAACTGAACACTGAAGAGAAACGTGTAACTCTGTGAGTTTCATTCACACATCGAAATGCAGTTTCTCAGAAGGCTTCTTTCCAGTTTTGATCTGAGGATAATTCCTTTTTCACCATGGCCATCAATGAGATCTCAAATATCATTTTGCAGAACACAAGATCACAGAGTTAGCAAACTGTTCCGAGAAGGGAAGGGTGGAACTCCTTGTGATGAAGTCACACACCAGAAAGCAATCTCTCAGTAAGTTCTCTCCACTTATTATCTGAGGATATATCCTTTTTCACCTTGGGCCCCTATGGGCTCCCAAATCTCACTTTGCAGATTCCACGAAAAGAGTGTTAGCTAACTGCTTACTGAGAACACAGCAGTAACGCTGGGAATGGAATTCACGGATCACAAAGATGTTTCTCAAAACCTTCTTTTACGTTTTGAAATGATGATATTTCCTTTATCAGCACAGGCCTCAATGCGATCCAAAGAATTCCCTCTCAGGTTCCTCAAAAACAGTGATAATGGACTGCTGCGTGAAACATAAGTGTAACTCTGTGAGATGAATTCACACATCACCAAGAAGTTTCTAACAAAGCTTCTTTCTAGTTTTCATCTAAGGATATTTCCGTTGCCACCGTAAGCTTCATTGCATTCAAAATTATCCCATTGCAGATTTCCATAAAACTGTGTAGGCAAACTGAACAGTGAAGAGAAACCTGTAACTCTGTGATTAGCATTCACACATCGAAATGCAGTTTCACAGAAGTCTTCTTTCCGGTTTTGATCTGAGGATTTTTCCTTTTTCACCATAGCCTTCAATGTGCTCCTAAATATCACTTTGCAGAACACAAGATAACAGAGTTAGCAAACTGTTCCAACAAGGGAAGGGTGGAACTTTGTGTGATGAAGTCACACATCAGAAAGCAATCTCTCAGCAAGCTTCTCTCTAGTTACTATCTGAGGATATTTCCTTTTTCAACATGGGCCCCTATGGGCTCCCAAATCTCACTTTGCAGATTCCACGAAAAGAGTGTTAGAAAACTGCTTACTGAGAACTCAGCTGTAACTCTGTGAATGGAAATCACAGATCACAAAGAAGTTTCTCAGAAAGGTTCTTTCACGTTTGGAACTGATGATATTTCCTTTAACCTCGTAGGCCTCAATGCGATCCAAAGAAGTCCTTCTCAGGTTCCTTAAAAACAGTGAGAATGGACTGCTGCATGAAACATAAGTGTTACTCTGTGAGATGAATTCACACATCACCAAGAAGGTTCTAACAAGGATTCTTTCTAGTCTTTTTCTAAGGATATTTCCTTTGTCATCGCAAGCTTCATTGCATTCAGAAGTAACAAATTGCAGATTTCCAGAAAACTGTGTTAGCAAACTGAACACTGAAGAGAAACGTGTAACTCTGTGAGATGCATTCACACATCGAAATGCAGTTACTCAGAAGGCTTTATTCCAGTTTCGATCTGAGGTATTTCCTTTTTCACCAGAGCCCTCAATGAGCTCCCAAATATCACTTTGCAGAACACAAGATAACAGTGTTAGCAAAGGGTTCCAAGAAGGGATGGGTGGAGCTCTGTGTGATGAAATCACAAATCAGAAGGCAATCTCCCAGTAAACTTCTCTCTAGTTATAATCTGAGGATATTTCCTTTTTCACCATGGGACGCTATCGCCTCCCAAATCTCACTTTGCAGACTCCACAAAAAGAGTGTTAGCAAACTAGTTCCTGAGAACTCAGCTGTACCTCTGTGTGAGGAATTCACCGATCACAAAAAAGTTTCTCCAAAAGTTTCTTTCACGTTTTGAAGTGATGATATTTCCTTTATCAGTGTAGGCCTCAATGCGATCCAAACAAGTCCTTCTCAGGTTCCTCAAAAACTGTGATAAGGGACTGCTGCATGAAACATAAGTGTAACTCTGTGATATGAATTCACACATCACCAAGAAGTTTCTAAAAAAGCTTCTTTCTAGTTTTCATCTGAGTATATTTCCTTTGTCACCGCAAGCTTCATTGCACTCACAAGTATTCCATTGTAGATTTCTAGAAAACTGTGTTAGCAAATTGAGCACTGAAGAGAAACCTGTGACTGTGTGAGATACATTCACACATCGAAATGCAGTTACTCAGAAGGCTTTATTCCAGTTTCGATCTGAGGATATTTCCTTTTTCACCAGAGCCCTCAATGAGCTCCCAAATATCACTTTGAAGAACACAAGATAACAGAGTTAGCAAACTGTTCCAAGAAAGGATGGGTGGAACTCTGTGTGATGAAGTCACACACCAGAAAGCCGTCTCTCAGTAAGCGTCTCTACAGTTATTATCTGAGGATATTTCCTTTTTCACCATGGGACCCTGTGGGATCCCATATCTCACTTTGCAGATTCCACGGAAAGAGAGATAGCAAACTGCTTCCTGAAAACTAAGCTGTGACTCTGTGAATGGAATTCACAGAGGACAAAGAAGTTTCTCAGAAAGCTTCTTTCACGTTTTGAACTAGTGATATTTCCTTTATCACCATAGGCCTCAATGCGATCCAAAGAAGACCTTCTCAGCTTCCTCAAAAACAGTGATAATGGACTGCTGCATGAAACATAAGTGTAACCCTGTGAGATGAATTCACACATGATCAAGAAGTTTCTAACAAAGCTTCCTTCTAGTTTTCATCTGAGGATATTTCCTTTTTCACCTTACGCTCCATTGCGGTCACAATTATCCCATTGCAGATTTCCAGAAAACTGTGTTAGCAAACTGAACACTGAAGAGAAACGTGGATCTCTGTGAGTTACATTCACACATCGAAATACAATTTCACAGAAGGCTTCTTTCCGGTTTTGATTCGAGGATATTTCCTTTTTCACCATAGCCCTCAATGAGCTCTCAAATATCACTTTGCAGAACACAAGATAACAGAGTTAGCAAACGGTTCCAAGAAGGGAAGGGTGGAACTCTGTGTGATGAAGTCACACATCAGAAAGCAATGTCTCAGTATGCTTCTCTCTAGTTATTATCTGTGGATATTTCCTTTTTCACTATGGGCCCCTAAGGGCTCCCAAATCTCACATTGCAGATTCCACGAAAAGAGGGTTCGCAAACAGCTTCCAGAGATCTAAGCTGTAACTCTGTGAGAGAAATTCCCAGATCACAAAGAAGTTTCTCAGAAAGCTTCCTTCACGTTTTGAACTGATTATATTTCCTTTGTCAGCGTAGGCCTCAATCCGATCCAAAGAAGTCCTTCTCAGATTCCTCAAAAACAGTGATAATGGACTGCTGCGTGAAACATAAGTGTAACTCTGTGAGATGAATTCACACATCACCAAGAAGTTTCTAACAAAGCTTCTTTCTAGTTTTCATCTGAGGTTATTTCCTCTGTCACTGCAAGCTTCATTGCGTTCAGAAATATCCCAATGCAGATTTCCAGAAAACTGTGTTAGCAAACTGAACACGGAAGAGAAACGTGTAACTCTGTGAGCTGCACTCACACATCGAAATGCAATTTCACAGAAGTCTTCTTTCTGGTTTTGATCTGAGGATATTTACCTTTTCATATAGCCCTCAATGAGCTCCCAAATATCACTTTGCAGAACACAAGACAGC
Organism: Rhinopithecus roxellana; assembly: GCF_007565055.1. Lineage (NCBI taxonomy): Eukaryota > Metazoa > Chordata > Mammalia > Primates > Cercopithecidae > Rhinopithecus > Rhinopithecus roxellana. The sequence continues at coordinate 129,296,302 of NC_044562.1, forward strand.
AGAGTTAGCAAACTGTTCCAAGAAGGGAAGGGTGGAATTCTGTGTGATGAATTCACACACCAGAAAGCAATCACTCAGTAAGCTTCTCTCCGGTTATTATCTGAGGATATTTCCTTTTTCACCAGGGGCCCCTTGCGGCTCCCAAATCTCACTTTGCAGATTCCATGAAAGGAGTGTTTGCAAACTGCTTCCTGAGAACTCAGCAGTAACTCTGTGAGAGGAATTCACAGATCAGAAAGAAGTATCTCAGAAAGCTTCTATCACGTTTTGAAGTGATGATATTTCCTTTATCAGCCTATGCCAATATGCGATCCAAAGAAGTCCTACTCTGGTTCCTCAAAAACAGTGGTAATGGACTGCTTCAAGAAACATAAGTGTAACTCTGTGAGATGAATTCACACATCACCAAGAAGTTTCTAAAGAAGCTTCCTTCTAGTTTTCATCTGAGCATATTTCCTTTGTCACCGCAAGCTTCATTGCGTTTTCAAGTATCCCATTGCAGATTTCTAGAAAACTGTGTTAGCAAACGGAACACTGAATAGAAACGTGTAACTCTGTGAGTTGCATTCATTCAGCGAAACGCAGTTTATGAGAAGGCTTCTTTCCAGTTTTGATATGAGGATATTTCCTTTTCCACCATAGCCTTCAATGAGCTCCCAAATATCACTTTGCTGAACAAAAGATAAGAGAGTTAGCAAACTGTTCAAAGAAGGGAAGGGTGGAACTCTGTGTAATGAAGTCACACACCAGATAGCAATGTCTCAGTGAGTTTCTCTCCAGTTATTATCTGAACATATTTCCTTTTTCAGCATGGGCCCCTATGGGCTCTCAAATCTCACTTTGCAGATTCCACGAAAAGAGTGTTAGCAAACAGCTTCCTGAGAACTCAGCTGTAACTCTGTGGGAGGAATTCACAGATTACAAAGAAGTTTCTCAGAAAGCTTCTTTCACGTTTTGAACTGATGACATTTCCTTTATCAATGTAAGCCTCAATGCGATCCAAAGAAGTCCTTCTCAGGTTCCTCAAAAACAGTGATAATGGACTGCTGCATGAAACAAAATTGTAACTCTGTGAGATGAATTCACACATCACCAGGAAGATTCTACGAAACATTTTTTCTAGTTTTCATCTGAGGATATTTCCTTTGTCACCGCAAGCTTCATTGCATTCACAATTATTCCATTGCAGATTTCCAGAAAACTGTGGTAGTAAACTGAACACTGAAGAGAAACGTGTTACTCTGTGAGTTGCATTCACACATCAAACTGCAGTTTCACAGAAGGCATCTATCCAGTTTTGATCGGAAGATATTTCCTTTTTTACTATAGCCCTCAGTGAGCTAATCAAATATCACTTTGTAGAACACAAGATAATAGAGTTAGCAAACTGTTCCAAGAATGGAAGGGTGGAACACTGTTTGATGAAGTCACACGTCAGAAAGCAGTCTCTCAGTAAGCTTCTCTCTAGTTATTATCTGAGGATATTTCCTTTTTCACCATGGGCCCCTATGGGCTCCCAAATCTCACTTTGCCGATTCCATGAAAAGAGTGTTAGCAAACTGCTGCCTGAGAACTAAGCTGTAACTCTGTAAATGGAATTCGCAGATCACAGAGAAGTTTCTCAGAAAGCTTCTTTTGCGTTTTGAACTCAAGATATTTCCTTTGTCAGCGTAGGCCTCAGTGCGATCCAAAGAAGTCATTCTCAGGTTCCTCAAAAACAGTGATAATGGACTGCTGCATGAAACATAAGTGTAACTTTTGAGATGAATTCAAAAATCACACAGAAGATTCTAACAAAGCTTCTATCTAGTTTTCATCTGAGGATATTTCCTTTATCACCGCAATCTTCATTGCTTTCACAAGTATCCCGTTGCAGATTTCCAGAAAACTGTATTAGCAAACTGAACACTGAAGAGAAACGTGTAACTCTGTGAGTTGCATCCACACATCGAAATGGAGTTTCTCAGAAGGCTTCTTTCCAGTTTTGATCTGAGGATATTTCATTTTTCACCATAGCCCGCAATGAGCTGCCAAATATCACTTTGCAGAACAAAAGATAACAGAGTTATCAAACTGTTCCAAGACGGGAAGGGTGGAACTCTGTGTGATGAAGTCACACATCAGAAAGCAATCTCTCAGTAAGCTTCTCTCTAGTTATTATCTGTGGATATATCCTTTTTCACCATGGTCCCCTTTGGGCTCCCAAACCTCACTTTGCAGATTCCACGAAAGGAGTGTTAGCACACTGCTTCTGAGAACTACATTGCAAATCTATGAATCGAATTCACAGATCACAAAGAAGATTCTCAGAAAGCTTCTTTCACGTTTTGAACTGATGGTATTTCCTTAATCAGCGTAGTCCTCAACTCGATCCAAAGAAGTCCTATTCGGGTTCCTCTTAAACAGTGATAATGGACTGCTGCCTGAAACATAAGTGTAACTCTGTGAGATGAATTCCCACATCACCAAGAAGTTTCTAACAAAGCGTCTTTCTATTTTTCATCTTAGGATATTTCCTTTGTCACCGCAAGTTTCATTGCATTCAGAAATATCCCATTGCAGATTTCCAGAAAACTGTATTAGCAAACTGAACACTGAAGAGAAACGTACAACCCTGTGAGTTGCATTCACACATCGAAATGCAGTTTCTCAGAAGGGTTCTTCCAGTTTTGATCTGAGGATATTTCCTTTTCATCATAGCCCTCAATGAGACTACAAATATCACTGTGCGGAACACAAGATAACAGAGTTAACAAACTGTTCCAAGAAGGGAAGGGTGGAACTCTGTGTGATGAAGTCACACATCAGAAAGCAATCTCTCAGTAAGCTTCTCTCTAGTTATTATCTGGAGTATATATCCTATTTTCACCATGGGACCCTACTGGGCTCCCAAATCTCACTTTGCAATTCCAAGAAAAGAGTGTTAGCAAACTGCTTCCTGAGAACTCAAGCTGTACCTCTGGGAGAGGAATTCACAGATCACAAAGAAGTTTCTCAGAAAGATTCTTTGACGTTTTGAACTGATGAAGTTTCGTTTATCAGCGTAGGCCTCAATTTGATCCAAAGAACTCCTTCTCAGGTTCCTCAAAAACTGTGATAATGGACTGCTGCATGAAACATAAGTGTAACCCTGTGAGATGAATTCACACATCAGCAAGAAGTTTCTAAGAAAGCTTCTTTCTAGTTTTCATCTGAGGATATTTCCTTTGTCACCGTAAGCTTCATTGCATTCAGAAGTATCGCACTGCAGATTTCTAGAAAACTGTGTTAGCAAACTGAACACTGAAGAGAAACGAGTAACTCCGGGAGTTGAATTCACATAGCGAAATGCAGTTTCTCAGAAGGCTTCCTTCCAGTTTTGATCTGACGATATTTGCTTTTACACCATCGCCTACAATGCTCTCCTAAATATCACTTTGCAGAACACAAGATAACAGAGTTAGCAAACTGTTCCGAGAAGGGAAGGGTGGAACTCTGTGTGATGAAGTCACACATCAGAAAGCAATCTCTCAGTAAGCTTCTTTCTTGTTATTATCTGAGGATATTTCCTTTTTAACCATGGGCCCCTATGGGCTCCCAAATCTCACTTTGCAGATTCCAAGAGAAGTGCGTTAGCAAAATGCTTCCTGAAAATTAAGCTGTAACTATGTGAGAGGAATTCAAAGATCACAAAGAAGTTTCTCAGAAAGCTTCTTTCAAGTTTTGAACAGATGATATTTCCTTTATCAGAATAGGCCTCAAAGCGATCCAAAGAAGTCTTTCGCAGGTTCCTCAAAAACAGTGATAATGGACAGCTGCATGAAACATAAGTGTAACTTGGTGGGATGAATTCACACATCACCAAGCAGTTTCTAAAAAGCTTCTTTCTAATTTTCATCTCAGTATATTTCCTTTGTCACCGCATGCTTCATTGCGATCACAAGTATCCCATTGCAGATTTCTAGAAAACTGAGTTAGCAAACTGAACAGTGAAGAGAAACGTGTAACTCTGTGAGATGCATTCACACTTCGAAATACAGTTTCTCAGAAGTCTTTCTAGTTTTGATCTGAGGATATTTCCTTTTTCACCATAGCCTTAAATGCGCTCCTAAATATCACTTTGCACAACACAAGATAACAGAGTTAGCAAACTGTTCCAAGAAGGGAAGGGTGGAATTCTGTGTGATGAAGTCACTCATCAGAAAGCAATCTCTCAGTAATCTTCTCTCTAGTTATTATCTGAGGATATTTCCTTTTTCACCATGGACCCCTAAGGGCTCCCAAATCTCACTTTGCAGATTCCATGAGAAGATTGTTAGCAAACTGCTCCCTGAGAACTAAGCTGTAACTCTGTGAGAGGAATTCACAGATCATAAAAAGTTTCTAAGAAATCTTCTTTCACGTTTTGATCTGATGATATTTCCTTAATCAGCGTAGGCCTAAACTCGTTCCAAAGAAATCCTATTCGGCTTCCTCAAAAACAGTGATAATGGACTCTTGCCTGAAACATAAGAGTAACTCTGTTAGATGAATTCACACATCACCAAGAGGTTACTAACAAAGCGACTTTGTAGTTCTCCTCTGAGGATATTTCCTTTGTCACCGCAAGTTTCATTGCGTTCAGAAGTATCCCATTGCAGATTTCCAGAAAACTGTGTTAGCAAACTGAACACTGAAGAGAAACGTGTAACTCTATGAGTTGTATTCACACATCGAAATGCAGTTTCTCAGAAGGGTTCTTTCCAGTTTTGATCTGAGGATATTTCCTTTTTCACCATAGCTCTCAATGAGACCACAAATATCACTGTGCAGAACACAAGATAACAGAGTTAGCAAACTGTTCCAAGAAGGGAAGGGTGAAACTCTCTGTGATGAAGTCACACATCAGAAACCAATCTCTCAGCAAGCTTCTCTCTCGTTATTATCGGAGGATATTTCCTATTTCACCATGGGCCCCTATTGGCTCCCAAATCTCACTTTGCATACTCCACGAAAAGAGTGCTAGCAAACTGCTTCCTGAGAATTCAACTGTACCTCTGTGAGAGGAATTCACAGATCACAAAGAAGTGTCTCAGAAAGTTTCTTTCACATTTTGAACTGATGGTATTTCCTTTATCAGTGTAGGCCTCATTGCGATCCAAAGAAGTCCTTCTCAGGTTCCTCAAATACAGTGATAATGGACTGCTGCATAAAACATAAGTGTAACTCTGTGAGAAGAATTCAAACATCACCAAGAATTTCTAACAAGGCTTCTTTCTAGTTTTCATCTGAGGATAATTTCTTTGTCTCCGCAAGCTTCATTGTCTTCAAAGGTATCCCTTTGCAGATTTCCAGAAAACTGTTTTAGCAAACTGAACCCTGAAGAGAAACGTGTAAATATGGGAGTTGCATTCACACATCGAAATGGAGTTCCACAGAAGGCTTCTTTCCAGTTTTGATATGAGGATATTTCCTTTTTCACCATAGCCCTCAATGAGCTCTCAAATATCACTTTGCGGAAAACAAGATAACAGAGTTAGCAAACTGTTCCAAGAAGGGAAGGGTTACTCTATGTGATGAAGTCACACATCAGAAAGCAATCTCTCTGCAAGCTTCTCTCTACTAATTATCTGAGGATATTTCCTTTTTCGACATAGGCCACTATGGGCTCCCAAATCTCACTTTGCAGATACTATGAAAAGAGTGTTAGCAAACTGCTTCCTGAGAATTAAGCTGAAACTCTGTGAGAGGAAACCACAGATCACAAAGTAGTTTCTCAGAAAGCTACTTTTACGTTTTGAACTGATGATATTTCCTTTATTAGCATAGGCGTCAAAGTGATCCAATGAAATGCTTCTCAGGTTCCTCAGAAACAGTGATAATGGACTGCCTCATGAAACATAAGTGTAACTCTGTGAGATGAATTCAGACATCACCAAGAAGTTTCTACGAAAGGTTCTTTCTAGTTTTCATCTGAGGATAGTTCCTTTGTCACCGCAAGCTTCATTGCGTTCAGAAGTATCCCATTGCAGATTTACAGAAAACAGTGTTAGCAAACTGAACACTGAAGAGAAGCGTGTAACTCTGGGCGTTGAATTCACACATCGAAATGCAGTTTCTCAGAAGTATTCTTTCCAGTTTTGATCTGAGGATATTTCCTTTAGCACCATAGGCTTCAATGAGCTACTAAATATCGCTTTTCCTAACCCAAGATAACAGAGTTAGCAAACTGTTCCAAGAAGGTAAGGGTGGAACTCTGTGTGATGAAGTCACACATCAGAAAGCAATCTCTCATTAAGCTTCTCTCAAGTTATTATATGAGGATATTTCCTTTATAACCATGGGCCCCTAATGGCTCCCAAATCTCACTTTGCAGATTCCACGAAAAGAGTGTAAGCAAACTGCTTGCTGAGAACTAAGCTGTAACTCTGTGAATGGAATTCACAAATCACAAAGAAGTTTCTCAGAAAGATTCTTTCACTTTTTGAAGTGATGATATTTCCATTATCAGCGTATACCTCAATGCGTTCCAAAGAAGTCCTTCTCAGGTTCCTCAAAAATAGTGATAATGGACTGCTGCATGAAACATAAATGTAACTCTGTGAAATGAATTCACACATCACCAAGAAGTATTTAACAAAGCTTCTTTCTACTTTTCATCTGGGGATTTTTCCTTTGTTACTGCAAGCTTCATTGCGTTCACACGGATCCCAATGCAGATTTCCAGAAAACTGTGTTAGGAAACTGAACACTGAAGAGAAACATGTAACACTATGAGTTGCATTCACGCATCGAAATGCAGTTTCTAAGAAGGCTTCTTTACAGTTTTGATATGAGGACATTTCCTTTTTCACCATAGCCCTAAATGAGCGCCCAAATATCACTATGCAGAACACAAGATAACAGAGATAGAAAAGTGTTCCAAGAAGGGAAGTGTGGAACTCTGTGTGTTAACGTCACACATCGGAAAGTAATCTCTCAGTAAGCTTCTTTGTAGTTATTATCTGAGGATATTTCCTTTCTCACCATGGACCCTATGGGCTCCCAAATCTCACTTTCAGATTCCACGAAAAGAGTGATAGCAAACGGCTTCCTGAGAATTAAGCTGTAACTCTGTGAAGGGAATTCACAGAACACAAAGAAGTTTCTCAGAAAGCTTCTTTCTCGTTTTGAACTGATGATACTCTCATTATCAGCGTAGCCCTCAATGCGATCCAAAGAAGTCCTCTCAGGTTCCTCAAAAAAAGTGAAACTGGACTGCTGCATGAAACACAAGTGTAACTCTGTGAGATGAATTGACACATCACCAAGAAGTTTCTAACAAAGATTCTTTCTAGTTTTCATCTGAGGATATTTCCTTTGTCACGGCAAGCTTCATTGCGATCACAACTATCCCCTTGCAGATTTCCAGAAAACTGTGTTAGCAAACTGAACACTGAAGAGAAACGTGTAACTCTGTGAGTTTCATTCACACATCGAAATGCAGTTTCTCAGAAGGCTTCTTTCCAGTTTTGATCTGAGGATAATTCCTTTTTCACCATGGCCATCAATGAGATCTCAAATATCATTTTGCAGAACACAAGATCACAGAGTTAGCAAACTGTTCCGAGAAGGGAAGGGTGGAACTCCTTGTGATGAAGTCACACACCAGAAAGCAATCTCTCAGTAAGTTCTCTCCACTTATTATCTGAGGATATATCCTTTTTCACCTTGGGCCCCTATGGGCTCCCAAATCTCACTTTGCAGATTCCACGAAAAGAGTGTTAGCTAACTGCTTACTGAGAACACAGCAGTAACGCTGGGAATGGAATTCACGGATCACAAAGATGTTTCTCAAAACCTTCTTTTACGTTTTGAAATGATGATATTTCCTTTATCAGCACAGGCCTCAATGCGATCCAAAGAATTCCCTCTCAGGTTCCTCAAAAACAGTGATAATGGACTGCTGCGTGAAACATAAGTGTAACTCTGTGAGATGAATTCACACATCACCAAGAAGTTTCTAACAAAGCTTCTTTCTAGTTTTCATCTAAGGATATTTCCGTTGCCACCGTAAGCTTCATTGCATTCAAAATTATCCCATTGCAGATTTCCATAAAACTGTGTAGGCAAACTGAACAGTGAAGAGAAACCTGTAACTCTGTGATTAGCATTCACACATCGAAATGCAGTTTCACAGAAGTCTTCTTTCCGGTTTTGATCTGAGGATTTTTCCTTTTTCACCATAGCCTTCAATGTGCTCCTAAATATCACTTTGCAGAACACAAGATAACAGAGTTAGCAAACTGTTCCAACAAGGGAAGGGTGGAACTTTGTGTGATGAAGTCACACATCAGAAAGCAATCTCTCAGCAAGCTTCTCTCTAGTTACTATCTGAGGATATTTCCTTTTTCAACATGGGCCCCTATGGGCTCCCAAATCTCACTTTGCAGATTCCACGAAAAGAGTGTTAGAAAACTGCTTACTGAGAACTCAGCTGTAACTCTGTGAATGGAAATCACAGATCACAAAGAAGTTTCTCAGAAAGGTTCTTTCACGTTTGGAACTGATGATATTTCCTTTAACCTCGTAGGCCTCAATGCGATCCAAAGAAGTCCTTCTCAGGTTCCTTAAAAACAGTGAGAATGGACTGCTGCATGAAACATAAGTGTTACTCTGTGAGATGAATTCACACATCACCAAGAAGTTTATAACAAGGATTCTTTCTAGTCTTTTTCTAAGGATATTTCCTTTGTCATCGCAAGCTTCATTGCATTCAGAAATAACAAATTGCAGATTTCCAGAAAACTGTGTTAGCAAACCGAACACTGAAGAGAAACGTGTAACTCTGTGAGATGCATTCACACATCGAAATGCAGTTACTCAGAAGGCTTTATTCCAGTTTCGATCTGAGGTATTTCCTTTTTCACCAGAGCCCTCAATGAGCTCCCAAATATCACTTTGAAGAACACAAGATAACAGAGTTAGCAAACTGTACGATTCAGGGAAGGGTGGAAATTTAAGTGATGAAGTCACACATCCAAAAGCAATCTCTGTGTAATCTTCTCTCTAGTTATTATCTGAGCATATTTCCTTTTTCACCATGGGAACCTATGTTCTCCCTAATCTCACTTTGCAGATTCCACGAAAAGAGTGGTAGCAAACTGCTTCCTGATAACTAAGCTGTAACTCTGAATGGAATTCGCAGATCACAAAGAAGTTTCTCAGAAAGCTACTTTTACGTTTTGAACTGATGATATTTCCCTTATCAGCGTAGGCCTCAATGCGATCTAAAGAAGTCCTTCTCAGGTTCCTCAAAAACAGTGATAATGGACTGCTGCAGGAAACATAAGTGTAACATTTCAGATTAATTCACACATCACCCAGAAGATTCTAACAAAGCTTCTTTATATTTTTCATCTGAGGATACTTCCTTTGTTACCGCAAGCTTCATTGCGTTCACAAGTGTCCCATTGCAGATTTCCAGAAAACTGTGTTAGGAAACTGAACACTAAACAGAAACGTGTAACTCTGGGAGTTGCATTCAACACATCAAAATGCAGTTTCACAGAAGGCTTCTTTCCAGTTTTGATCTGAGGATATTTCCTTTTTCACCATAGCCTTCAGTGAGCTCCCAAATATCACTTTGCAGAACACAAGATAACAGAGATAGCAAACTCTTCCTAGAAGGGAAGCGTGGAACTCTGTGTGATGAAGTCACACATCAGAAAGTAATCTCTCAGTAAGCTTCTCTCTAGTTATTATCTGAGGATATTTCCTTTTTCACCATGGGCCCCTAAGGGCTCCCAAATCTCACCGTGCAGATTCCACTAAAAGAGGGTTAGCAAACTGCTTCCTGAGAACTCAGCTGTAACTCTGTGAGAGGAAATCACAGATCACAAAGAAGTATCTCAGAAAAATCCTTTCACGTTTTGTACTGATGATATTTCCTTTATCAGCGTAGGCCTCAACAAGATCCAACGATGTCCTTCTCAGTTTCCTCAAAAACAGTGATAATGGACTGCTGCATGAAACATAAGTGTAGCTCTGTGAGTTTAATTCACACATCATCAAGAAGTTTCAACCAATACTTCGTTCTAGTTTTCATCTGAGGACATTTCTTTTCTCACCGCAAGTTTCATTGCGTTTAGAAGTATCCCATTGCAGATTTTCAGAAAACTGTGTCAGCAAACTGAACACTGAAGAGAAACGTGTAACTCTGTGAAATGCATTCACACATCGAAATGCAGGTTCTCAGAAGGCTTCTTTACAGTTTTCTTCTGAGGATATAACCTTTTTCACCGTAGCCTTCAATGAGTTCCCAAATATCACTTTGCAGAACACAAGATAACAGAGTTAGCAAACTGCAGCAAGAAGGGAAGGGTCGATCTCTATGTGATGAAGTCACACATCAGAAAGCAATCTCTCCGTAAACTTCTCTCTAGTTATTATCTGAGGATATTTCCTTTTTCACCATGGAACCCAATGGGCTCCCAAATCTCACTTTGCAGATTCCACTAAAAGAGTATTAGCAAACTGCTTCCTGAGAACTAAGCTGTAACTTTGTGAGAGGAATTCAACGATCACGAAGGAGTTTCTCAGAAAGCTTCTTCCACGTTTTGAACTGATATTTCCTTTATCAGCGTAGCCTCAATGCGATCCAAAGAAGTCCTTCTTGGGTTCCTCAAAAACATTGATAATGGACTGCTGCATGAAACATAAGTGTAACTCTGTGAGATGAATTCACAGATCACCAAGGGGTTTCTAACAAAGCTTCTTTCTAGTTTTCATCTGAGGACATTTCCTTTGTCACCGTAAGCTTAATTGCGTTCAGAAGTATCCCATTGCAGATTTCCAGAAAACTGTGTTAGCAAACTGAAAACTGAAGAGAATCGTGGAAATCTGTGAGTTGCATTTACCCCTCGAAATGCAGTTTCTCTGAAGGCTTCTTTCCAGTTTTGATCTGAGGATATTTCCCTTTTCACCAATGCCCTCAATGAGCTCGCTAATATCACTTTGCAGAACACAAGATAACAGAGTTCGCAAACTGTTCCAATACGGGAAGGATGGAACTCTGTGTGTTGAAGTTACACATCAGAAAGCAATGTCTCAGTAAGCTTCTCTCTAGTTTTTATCTGAGGATATATCCTTTTTAACCCTGGGCCCCTATGGTCTCCCAAACCTCACTTTGCAGATTCCATGAAAAGAGTGCTAGCAAACTGCTTCCTGAGAACTAAGCTGTAACTCTGTGAGAGGAATTCACAGAACACAAGAAGTTTCTCAGAAAGCTTCTTTTACGTTTTCAACTGATGATACTTCCTTTATCAGCGTAGGTCTCAATGAGATCAAAAGAAGTCCTCTCAGGTTCCTCAAAAACAGTGATAATGGACTGCTGCATGAAACATAAGTGTAACTCTGTGAGATGAATTCACACATCACCACGAGGTTTCTAACAAATCTTCTTTCTAGTTTTCATCTGAGGATATTTCCTTTGTCACCATAAGCTTCATTGCGTTCAGTTGTATCCCATTGCAGATTTCCAGAAAAGTGTGTTAGGAAACTGAACACTGAAGAGAAACGTGTTTCTCTGTGAATTGCATTCACACATCGAAATGCAGTTTCTCAGAAAACTACTTTCCAGTTTCGTTCTGAGGATTTTTCCTTTTTCACCATGGCCCTCAATGAGCCCCCAAATATCACTTTGCAGAACAAAAGATAACAGAGTTAGCAAAGTGTTCCAAGAAGGGAATGGTGGACCTCTGTGTGATGAAGTCACACATCAGAAAGCAATCTCTCATTAAGCTTCTCTCTTGTTATTATCGAAGGATATATACTTTTTCACCATGGGCTCCTATAGGCTCCCAAATCTCAATTTGCAGATTCGACGAGAAGAGTGTTAGCAAACTGCTTCCTGAGAACTAAGCTGTACTCTGTGAGAGGGATTCTCAGATCACAAAGAAGTTTCTCAGAAAGCTTCTTTCACGTTTTGAACTGATGATATTTCCTATATCAGCGTACGCCTCCATGCGATCTAAAGAAGTCCTTATCAGGTTGCTCAAAACCAGTGATAATGAACTGCTGCATGAAACATAAGTGTAACTCTGTGAGATGAATTCATACATCACCAAGAAGTTTCTAACAAAGCTTCTTTCTATTTTTCATATGAGGATATTTCTTTTGTCACCATAAGCTTCATTGCTTTCAGAAGTATCCCATTGCAGATTTCCAGAAAACTGTGTTGGCAAACTGAACACTGAAGAGAAACGTGTAACTCTGTGAGTTGCATTCACACATCGAAATGGAGTTTCTCAGACGGCTTCTTTACAGTTTTGATCTTAGGATATTTCCCTTTTCACCGTAACCCACAATGAGCTCCAAATATCACTTTGCAGAACAGAAGATAACAGAGTTACCAAACTGTTCCAAGAAGAGAAGGGTGGAACTCTGTGTGATGAAGTCACACATAAAAAAGCAATCTCTCAGTAAGCATCTCTCTAGTTATTATCTGAGGATATATCCTTTTTAACCCTGGGCCCCTATGGGCTCCCAAACCTCACTTTGCAGATTCCACGAAAGGAGTGTTAGCAAACTGCTTCCTGAGTGCTAAGTGGCAACTCTGTGAGAGGAATTCACAGAACACAAAGAAGTTTCTCAGAAAGCTTCTTTCACGTTTTCAACTGATGATATTTCCTTTATCAGCCTAGGCCTCAATGCGATCAAAAGAAGTCCTCTCAGGTTCCTCAAAAACAGTGATAATGAACTGCTGCATGAAACATAAGTGTAACTCTGTGAGATGAATTCACACATCACCACGAGGTTTCTAACAAAGCTTCTTTCTAGTTTTCATCTGAGGATATTTCCTTTGTCACTGCAAGCTTCATTGCGTTCACAAGTATCCCAAAGCAGATTTCCAGAAAACTGTGTTAGCAAACTGAACACTGAGGAGAAACGTGTAACTCTGTTAGTTGCATTCAGACATCAAAATGCAGTATCTGAGAAGGCTTCTGTCCAGTTTTGATCTGAGGATATTTTGTTTTTCACTGTAGAACTCAATGCGCTTCCAAATGTCACTTTGAAGAACACAAGATAACAGAGATAGAAAACGGTTGCACGAAGGGAAGGGTGAAACTCTGTGTGATGAAGTCACACATCAGAAAGCAATCGCTCAGTAAGTTTCTCTCCTGTTATTATCTAAGGATATTTCCTTTTTCACCATGGGCCCCTGTGGGCTCCCAAATCTCACCTTGCAGATCCCACGAAAAGAGTGTTAGCCAATTACTTCCTGAGAAATAAGCGGTAACACTGTGAATGGAATTCAAAGATCACAAAGTAGTTTCTGAGAAAGCTTCTTTCACGTTTTGAAATGATGATATTTCCTTTATCAGCGTAGGCGTCAATGCGATCCAAAGAAGTCATTCTCAGGTTCCTCAAAAACAGTGATAATGGACTGCTGCATGAAACATAAGTATAACTCTGTGCGATGAATTCACAGATCACCAAGAGGTTTCTAACCAAGCTTCTTTCTAGTTTTCATCTGAGTATATTTCCTTTGTCTCCGCAAGGTTCATTGCGTTCAAAGAATCCCATTGCAGATTTCCAGAAAACTGTGTTACGAAACTGAACACTGAAGAGTAACGTGGGCCGGGCGCGGTGGCTCAAGCCTGTAATCCTAGCACTTTGGGAGGCCGAGACGAGCGGATCACGAGGTCAGGAGATCGAGACCATCCTGGCTAACACGGTGAAACCCCGTCTCTACTAAAAATACAAAAACAAGCCGGGCGAGGTGGCGGGCGCCTGTAGTCCCAGCTACTCGGGAGGCTGAGGCAGGAGAATGGCATAAACCCGGGAGGCGGAGCTTGCAGTGAGCTGAGATCGGGCCACTGCACTCCAGCCCGGGCGACAGAGCGAGACTCCGCCTCAAAAAAAAAAAAAAAAAAAAAAGAGAAACGTGTTTCTCTGTGAGTTGCATTCACACATCGAAATGCAGTTTCTCAGAAGGATTCCTTCCAGTTTTGACCTGAGGATATTTCCTTTTCCACCATAGCCTTCAATGCGCTCCTAAATATCACTTGGCAGAACACAAGATAACAGAGTTAGCAAAATGTACCAAGAAGCGAAGGGGGAACTATGTGTGATGAAGTCACACACCAGAAAGCAATCTTTCAGTAAGCTTCTCTCCAGTTCTTACCTGAGGATATTTCCTTTTTCACCATAGGCCCCTATGGGCTCCCAAATCTCACTTTGCCAATTCCACGAAAAGAGTGTTAGCAAACTGCTTCCTAAGAACTCAGCTGTAACTCTGTCAATAGAATTCACAGATCACAAAGACGTTTCTCAGAAAGCTTTTTGCACGTTTTGAACTGACGATATTTCCTTTATCAGCGCAGGCCTCAATGCGATCCAAAGAAGTCCTCTCAGGTTCCTCAAAAAGAGTGATAATGGACTGCTGCAGGAAACATCAGTGTAACTCTGTGAGACGAATTCACACATCACCAAGTAATTTCAAAGAAATTTTCTTTCTAGTTTTCATCTGAGGATATTTCCTTTGTCACCTCAAGCTTCATTACGTTCACAAGTATCCCAATGCAGATGTCCAGAAAACTGTGTTAGCAAACTGAACACTGAAGAGAGACGTGTAACTCTGTGAGTTGCATTCACACATCGAAATTAGTTTCTCAGAAGGCTGCTTTCCAGTTGTGATCTGAGGATATTTCCTTTTTCACCATAGCCTTCAATGAGCTCCGAAATATCACTTTGCAGAACACAAGATAACAGAGTTCGCAAACTGTTCCAAGAATGGAAGGGTGGAACTCTTCGTGATGAAGTCACATTTCAGAGAGCAATCTCTCAGTAAGCTATTCTCCTGTTATTATCTGAGGATATTTACTTTTTCACCATGGGCCCCTATGGTCTCCCAAATCTCACTTTGCAGATTCCACGAAAAGACTGTTAGCAAGCAGCTTCCTGAGAACTCAGGGGTAACTCTGTGAGAGTAATTCACAGATCACAAAGAAGTTTCTCAGAAAGCTTCTTTTACTTTTTGAACTGATGATATTTCCTTTATCAGCGTAGGCCTCAATGCAATCCAAAGAAGTCCTTCTCAGGTTCCTCAAAAACAGTGATAATGGACTGCTGCATGAATCATAAGTGTAACTGCGTCAGATGAATTCACACATCACCAAGAATTTTCTAACAAAGCTTCTTTCTAGTTTTCATCTGAGGATATTTCCTTTGTCACCGCAATCTTCATTGGGTTGAGAAGTATCCCAGTGCAGATTTCCAGAAAACGGTGTTTGCAAACTCAACACTGAAGAGAGTCGTGTAACTCTGGGAGTTGAATTCACACATTGAAATGCAGTTTCACAGAAGTCTTCTTTCCAGTTTTGATGTGAGGATATTTCCTTTTTCACCATATCATTCAATGCGCTCCTACATATCACTTTCAAGAACACCAGATAAATGAGTTAGCAAACTCTTCCAAGAAGGGAAGGGTAGATCTCTGTTTTATGAAGTCGCACTTCAAAAAGCATCTCTAAGTAAGCTACTCTGCAGTTATTATCTGAGGATATTTCCTTTTTCACCAAGGGCCCCTGTGGGATCCCAATTCTCACTATGCAGATTCGACGAAAAGAGTGTTAGAAAACTGCTTCCTGAGAACTCACCTGGAACTCTGTGAGAGGAATTCACAGATCACAAAAAAGTTTCTCAGAAAGCTTCTTTCACGTTCAGAACCGATGATATTTCCTTTATCAGCGTAGGCCTCAATGCGATCCAAAGAAGTCCTTCTCAGGTTCCTCAAAAACAATGATAATGCACTGCTGCATGAAACATAAGTGTAACTCTGTGAGATGAATTCACACATCACCAAGAAGTTTCTACGAAAGCTTCTTTCTACTTTTCATCTGAGGATATTTCCTTTGTCACCACAAGCTTCATTGCGTTCAGAAGTATCCCATTGCAGAGTTCCAGAAAACTGTGTTAGAAAACTGAACACTGAAGAGAAACGTTTATGTCTGTGAGTTGCATTCCACATCGAAACGCAGTTTTTCCCAAGGCTTCTTTCCAGTTTTGATCTCAGGATATTTCCTTTTTCACCATAGCCCTCAATGAGTTCCCAAATATCACTTTGCAGAACACAAGATAATAGAGTTAGCAAACTCTTCCAAGAAGGGAAGGGTGCAACTCTGTGTGATGAAGTTGCACATCAGAAAGCAATCTCTCAGTAAGCTTCTCTCCAGTTATTATCTGAGGATATTTCCTTTTTCACCATGGGCCCCTATGGGCTCCCAAATCTCACTTTGCAGATTCCACGAAAAGAGTGTTAGCAAACTGCTTCCTGAGAACTCAGCTGTAACTCTGTGAGAGGAATTCACAGATAACAAAGAAGTTTCCCAGAAAACTTTTTTCACGTTTGGAACTGATGATATTTCCTTTACCAGCGTAGGCCACAATGCGATCCAAAGAAGTCCTCTCAGGTTCCTCAAAAACAGTGATAATGGACTGCTGCATGAAACAGAAGTGTAACTCTGTAAGGTGAATGCACACATCTCCAAGATGTTTCTAACAAAGCTTCTTTCTAGTTTTCATCTGAGGATATTTCCTTTCTCACCGCAATCTTCATTGAGTTCCAAAATATCCCGTTTTGCAGATTTCCAGAAAAATGTGTTAGCAAACTGAACACTGAAGAGTAACTTGTAACTCCGGGAGTTGAATTCACACATCGAAATGCAGTTTCTCAGAAGGCTTCTTTCCGGTTTTGATCTGAGGATATTTCCTTTTTCACCATAGCCTTCAATGCACTCCTAAATATCACTTTGCAGAACACAAGATAACAGAATTAGAAAACTGTTCCAAGAAAGGAAGAGTGGAACTCTGTGTGATGAAGTCACACATCAGAAAGCAATCTCTCAGTAAGCTTCTCTCTAGTTATAATCTGAGGATATTTCCTTTTTCACCATGGTCCCTATGGGTTCCCAAATCTCACTTTGCAGATTCCACGAAAAGAGTGTTAGCAAACTGCTTCCTGATAACTAAGCTGTAACTCTGTGAATGGAATTCGCAGATCACAAAGAAGTTTCTCAGAACGATTCTTTTACGTTTTGAACTGATGATATTTCCGTTATCAGCGTAGGCCTCAATGCGATCAAAAGGAGTCCTTCTCAGGTTCCTCAAAAACAGTGACAATGGACTGCAGCATGAAATATGTGTATAACTCTAGAGATGAATTCACACATCACCACGAAGTTTCTAACAATGTTTCTATCTAGTATTCATCTCAGGATATTTCCTTTGTCACCGCAAGCTTCATTGCGTTCAGAAGTATCCCATTGCACATTTCCAGAAAACTGTGTTAGCAAACTGAACACTGAAGAGAAACGTGTAACTCTGGGAGTTGCATTGTCACATCGAAATGCAGTTTCTCAGAAGGCTTCTTTCGGGTTTTGATCTGAGGATATTTCCTTTCTTACCATAATCTTCAATGCGCTCCTAAATATCACTTTGCAAAACACTACATAACAGAGTTAGCAAACTGTTCCAAGAACGGAAGAGTGGAACTCTGTGTGGTGAAGTCACACATCAGAAAGCAATCTCTCAGTAAGCTTCTCTCTAGTTATTATCTGAGGGTATTTCCTTTTTCGCAATGGGCCCCTATGGGCTCCCAAATCTCACTTTGCAGATTCCACAAAAAGAGAGTTAGCAAACTGCTTCCTGAGAACTAAGCTGTAACGCTGTGAGAGGAATTCACCGATCACGAAGAAGTTTCTCAGAAAGCTTCTTTCACGTTTTGAACTGATATTTCCATTATCAGCGTAGGCCTCAATGTGCTCCAAAGAATTCCTGTCAGGTTCCTCAAAAACAGTGATAATGGACTGCTGCATGAAACATAAGTGTAACTCTGTGAGATGAATTCACACACCACCAAGAAGATTCTACGAAAGATTCTTTCTAGTTTTCATCTGAGGATATTTCCTTTGTCACAGCAAGCTTCACTGCATTCACAAGTATCCCATTGCAGATTTCCAGAAAACTGTGTTAGCAAACTGAACATTGAAGAGAAACGTGTAACTCTGTGAGTTGCATTCTCACATCGAAATGCAGTTTCTCAGAGTAATTCTTTCTAGTTTGTATCTGAGGATATTTCCTTTTTCACCATAGCCCTGAATGAGCTCTCAAGTATAACTTTGCAGAACAAAAGTTAAGAGAGTTAGCAAACTGTTCCAAGAAGGGAAGGGTTGAACTCAGTGTGATGAAGTCACACATCAGAAAGCAATTTCTCAGTAAGCTTCTCTCTAGTTATTATTTGAGGATATTTCCTTTTTAACCATGGGCCCCTATGGGCTCCCAAATCTCTCTTTGCAGATTCCACGAAATGAGTGTTAGAAAATTGCTTCCTGAGAACTCAGCTGTAACTCTGTGAGATGAACTCACAGATCACAAAGAAGTTTCTCAGAAATCTTCTTTCACGTTTAGAACCGATGATATTTCCTTTATCAGCATAGGCCTCAATGCGATCCAAAGAAGTCTTTTTCAGGTTCCTCAAAAACAGTGATAATGGACTGCTGCGTGATACATAAGTGTAACTCTGTAAGATGAATTCACACATCAACAAGAAGTTTCTAACAAAGCTTCTTTCTAATTTTCATCTGAGGATATTTCCTTTGTCACCCCAAGCTTCATTGCGTTCACAAGTATCTCATTGCAGATTTCCAGAAAACTGTGTAGGCAAAGTGAACACTGAAGAGAAACGTGTAACTCTGTGAGTTTCATTCACACATCGAAATGCAGTTTCTCAGAAGGCTTCTTTCCAGTTTTGATCTGAGGATAATTCCTTTTTCACCATAGCCATCAATGAGATCCCAAATATCATTTTGCAGAACACAAGATCACAGAGTTAGCAAACTGTTCCGAGAAGGGAAGGGTGGAACTCCTTGTGATGAAGTCACACACCAGAAAGCAATCTCTGAGTAAGCTTCTCTCTACTTATTATCTGAGGATATATCCTTTTTCACCTTGGGCCCCTATGGGCTCCCAAATCTCACTTTGCAGATTCCACGAAAAGAGTGTTAGCTAACTGCTTATTGAGAACTCAGCAGTAACGCTGGGAATGGAATTCACGGATCACAAAGATGTTTCTCAGAAACCTTCTTTTACGTTTTGAAATGATGATATTTCCTTTATCAGCATAGGCCTCAATGCGATCCAAAGAATTCCTTCTCAGGTTCCTCGAAAACAGTGATAATGGACTGCTGCGTGAAACATAAGTGTAACTCTGTGAGATGAATTCACACATCACCAAGAAGTTTCTAACAAAGCTTAGCTAGGTTTCATCTGAGGATATTTCCGTTGCCACCGTAAGCTTCATTGCGTTCAAAATTATCCCATTGCAGATTTCCATAAAACTGTGTAGGCAAACTGAACAGTGAAGAGAAACCTGTAACTCTGTGATTAGCATTCACACATCGAAATGCAGTTTTACAGAAGTCTTCTTTCCGGTTTTGATCTGAGGATTTTTCCTTTTTCACCATAGCCCTCAATGAGCTCAAAATATCACTTTGCAGAACACAAGATAACAGAGTTAGCAAACTGATCCAAGAAGGGAGGGGTGGAACTGTGTGTGATGAAGTCACACAATAAAAACCAATCTCTCAGTAAGCTTCTCTCTTGTTTTTATATGAGGATATTTCCTTTTTCACCATGGGCCCCTATGGGCTCCCTAATCTCACTTTGCAGATTCCACGAAAAGAGTGTTGGCAAATTGCTTCCTGAGAACTAAGCTGTAACTCTGTGAGAGGAATTCGCAGATCATAAAGAAGTTTCTCAGAAAGCTTCTTTCACGTTATGAACTGATGATATTTCGTTTATCAACGTAGGCCTCAATGCGATCTAAAGAAGTCCTTCAGGTTCCTCAAAAACAGTGATAATGGACTGCTGCACGATACATAAGTGTAACTCTGTGAGATTAATTCACACATCACCAAGAAGTTTCTAACAAAGCTTAGTGCTAGGTTTCATCTGAGGATATTTCCTTTGTCACCGCAAGTTTATTGCGTTCACAAGTATCCCATTGCAGGTTTCCTGAAAACTTTGTTAGCAAACTGAACACTGAAGAGAAACGTATAACTCTGTGAGTTGCATTCACACATCGAAATGCAGTTTCTCAGAAGTCTTCTTTCCAGTATTCATCTGCGTATATTTCCTTTTTCATGATAGCCTTCAATACGCTTGTAAGTATCACTTTACAGAACACAAGATAACAGAGTTAGCAAACTGTTCCAAGAAGGGAAGGGTGGAACTCTGTGTGATGAAGTCACACACCTGAAAGCAATCTCTCAGTAAGCTTCTCTCTAGTTATTATCTGAGGATATTTTCTTTTTCACCCTGGGCCCCATGGGCTCCCAAATCTCACTTTGCAGATTCCAAGAAAAGAGTGTTAGCAAACTGTTCCTGGGAACTCAGCTGCAAATGTGTGAGAGGAATTCACAGATCACAAAGAAGTTTCTCAGAAAGTTCTTTCACCTTTTGAACAGATGATATTTCCTTTATCAGCGTAGGCCTCAATGTGATCCTAAGAAGTCCTTCTCAGGTTCCTCAAAAACTGTGATAATGGACTGCTGTATGAAACATAAGTGTAACTCTGTGAGATGAATTCACACATCACCAAGAAGTTTCTAATAAAGCGTCTTTCTAGTTTTCATCTGAGGATATTTCCTTTATCACCGCAAGCTTCACTGCGTTCACAAGTATCCCAATGCAGATTTCCAGATAACTGTGTTAGCAAACTGAACACTGAAGAGAAACGTGTAACTCTGTGAGTTGCATTCACACGTCGAAATGCAGTTTCTCAGAAGGCTTCTTTCCAGTTTTGATCTGAGGATAATTCCTTTTTCACCATAGCCATCAATGAGATCCCAAATATCATTTTGCAGAACACAAGATCACAGAGTTAGCAAACTGTTCCGAGAGGGAAGGGTGGAACTCCTTGTGATGAAGTCACACACCAGAAAGCAATCTCTCAGTAAGCTTCTCTCTACTTATTATCTGAGGATATATCCTTTTTCACCTTGGGCCCCTATGGGCTCCCAAATCTCACTTTGCAGATTCCACGAAAAGAGTGTTAGCTAACTGCTTACTGAGAACTCAGCAGTAACGCTGGGAATGGAATTCACGGATCACAAAGATGTTTCTCAGAAACCTTCTTTTACGTTTTGAAATGATGATATTTCCTTTATCAGCATAGGCCTCAATGCGATCCAAAGAATTCCTTCTCAGGTTCCTCAAAAACAGTGGTAATGGACTGCTGCGTGAAACATAAGTGTAACTCTGTGAGATGAATTCACACATCACCAAGAAGTTTCTAACAAATCTTCTTTCTAGTTTTCATCTAAGGATATTTCCGTTGCCACCGTAAGCTTCATTGCGTTCAAAATTATCCCATTGCAGATGTCCATAAAAATGTGTAGCCAAACTGAACAGTGAAGAGAAAACTGTAACTCTGTGATTAGCATTCACACATCGAAATGCAGTTTCACAGAAGTCTTCTTTCCGGTTTTGATCTGAGGATTTTTCCTTTTTCACCATAGCCATCAATGAGCTCAAAATATCACTTTGCAGAACACAAGATAACAGAGTTAGCAAACTGATCCAAGAAGGGAAGGGTGGAACTGTGTGTGATGAAATCACAAATCAGAAGGCAATCTCTCAGTAAACTTCTCTCTAGTTATAATCTGAGGATATTTCCTTTTTCACCATGGGACGCTATCGCCTCCCAAATCTCACTTTGCAGACTCCACAAAAAGAGTGTTAGCAAACTGCTTCCTGAGAACTCAGCTGTACCTCTGTGTGAGGAATTCACCGATCACAAAAAAGTTTCTCCAAAAGTTTCTTTCACGTTTTGAAGTGATGATATTTCCTTTATCAGTGTAGGCCTCAATGCGATCCAAACAAGTCCTTCTCAGGTTCCTCAAAAACTGTGATAAGGGACTGCTGCATGAAACATAAGTGTAACTCTGTGATATGAATTCACACATCACCAAGAAGTTTCTAAAAAAGCTTCTTTCTAGTTTTCATCTGAGTATATTTCCTTTGTCACCGCAAGCTTCATTGCGCTCACAAGTATTCCATTGTAGATTTCTAGAAAACTGTGTTAGCAAATTGAGCACTGAAGAGAAACGTGTAACTCTGTGAGATACATTCACACATTGAAATGCATTTACTCAGAAGGCTTTATTCCAGTTTCGATCTGAGGATATTTCCTTTTTCACCAGAGCCCTCAATGAGCTCCCAAATATCACTTTGAAGAACACAAGATAACAGAGTTAGCAAACTGTTCCAAGAAATGATGGGTGGAACTCTGTGTGATGAAGTCACACACCAGAAAGCCGTCTCTCAGTAAGCGTCTCTACAGTTATTATCTGAGGATATTTCCTTTTTCACCATGGGACCCTGTGGGATCCCATATCTCACTTTGCAGATTCCACGGAAAGAGTGATAGCAAACTGCTTCCTGAAAACTAAGCTGTAACTCTGTGAATGGAATTCACAGAGGACAAAGAAGTTTCTCAGAAAGCTTCTTTCACGTTTTGAACTAGTGATATTTCCTTTATCACCATAGGCCTCAATGCGATCCAAAGAAGTCCTTCTCAGCTTCCTCAAAAACAGTGATAATGGACTGCTGCATGAAACATAAGTGTAACCCTGTGAGATGAATTCACACATGATCAAGAAGTTTCTAACAAAGCTTCCTTCTAGTTTTCATCTGAGGATATTTCCTTTTTCACCTTACGCTCCATTGCGGTCACAATTATCCCATTGCAGATTTCCAGAAAACTGTGTTAGCAAACTGAACACTGAAGAGAAACGTGGATCTCTGTGAGTTACATTCACACATCGAAATACAATTTCACAGAAGGCTTCTTTCCGGTTTTGATTCGAGGATATTTCCTTTTTCACCATAGCCCTCAATGAGCTCTCAAATATCACTTTGCAGAACACAAGATAACAGAGTTAGCAAACGGTTCCAAGAAGGGAAGGGTGGAACTCTGTGTGATGAAGTCACACATCAGAAAGCAATGTCTCAGTATGCTTCTCTCTAGTTATTATCTGTGGATATTTCCTTTTTCACTATGGGCCCCTAAGGGCTCCCAAATCTCACATTGCAGATTCCACGAAAAGAGGGTTCGCAAACAGCTTCCAGAGATCTAAGCTGTAACTCTGTGAGAGAAATTCCCAGATCACAAAGAAGTTTCTCAGAAAGCTTCCTTCACGTTTTGAACTGATTGTATTTCCTTTGTCAGCGTAGGCCTCAATCCGATCCAAAGAAGTCCTTCTCAGATTCCTCAAAAACAGTGATAATGGACTGCTGCATGAAACATAAGTGTAACTCTGTGAGATGAATTCACACATCACCAAGAAGTTTCTAACAAAGCTTCTTTCTAGTTTTCATCTGAGGTTATTTCCTCTGTCACCGCGAGCTTCATTGTGTTCAGAAATATCCCAATGCAGATTTCTAGAAAACTGTGTTAAAAACTGAACACGGAAGAGAAACGTGTAACTCTGTGAGCTGCACTCACACATCGAAATGCAATTTCACAGAAGTCTTCTTTCTGGTTTTGATCTGAGGATATTTACCTTTTCACCATAGCCCTCAATGAGCTCCCAAATATCACTTTGCAGAACACAAGACAGCAGAGTTAGCAAACTGTTCCAAGATGGGAAGGGTGGAATTCTGTGTGATGAATTCACACACCAGAAAGCAATCACTCAGTAGGCTTCTCTCCGGTTATTATCTGAGGATATTTCCTTTTTCACCAGGGGCCCCTTGCGGCTCCCAAATCTCACTTTGCAGATTCCATGAAAGGAGTGTTTGCAAACTGCTTCCTGAGAACTCAGCAGTAACTCTGTGAGAGGAATTCACAGATCAGAAAGAAGTATCTCAGAAAGCTTCTATCACGTTTTGAAGTGATGATATTTCCTTTATCAGCCTAAGCCGATATGCGAGCCAAAGAAGTCCTACTCTGGTTCCTCAAAAACAGTGGTAATGGACTGCTTCAAGAAACATAAGTGTAACTCCGTGAGATGAATTCACACATCACCAAGAAGTTTCTAACAAAGCTTCTTTCTAGTTTTCATCTAAGGATATTTCCGTTGCCACCGTAAGCTTCATTGCGTTCAAAATTATCCCATTGCAGATTTCCATAAAACTGTGTAGGCAAACTGAACAGTGCAGAGAAACCTGTAACTCTGTGATTAGCATTCACACATCGAAATGCAGTTTCACAGAAGGCTTCTTTCCGGTTTTGATCTGAGGATTTTTCCTTTTTCACCATAACTCTCAATGAGCTCCCAAATATCACTTTGCAGAACACAAGATAACAGAGTTAGCAAACTGTTCCAAGTTGGGAAGGGTGGAACTCTGCGTGATGAAGTCAGACACCAGAAAGCAATCTCTCAGTAAGCTTCTCTCCAGTTATTATGTGAAGATATTTCCTGTTTCAGCATGGGCCCCGGTGGGCTCCAAAATCTCACTTTGCAGATTCCACGAAAAGAGTGTTAGCAATCTGCATCCTGAGAAGTCTGCTGTTACTCTGTGAGAGGAATTCACAGATCACAAAGAAGCTTCTCAGAAATATGCTTTCACGTTTTCAACTGATGATATTTCCTTTATCAGCGTAGACCTCAATGCGGTCAAAAGAAGTCCTCTCAGGTTCCTCAAATACAGTGAAAATGGACTGCTGCAGGAAACATAAGTGTAATTCTGTGAGATGAATTCACACATCAACAAGAAGTTTCTAACAAAGCATCTTTCTAGTTTTCATCTGAGGATATTTCCTTTGTCACTGCAAGCTTCATTGCTTTCACAAGTATCCAATTGCAGATTTCCAGAAAACTGTGTTAGCAAACTGAACACGGAAGAGATACGTGTAACACTGTGAGTTGCATGCACATATTGAAATGCAGTTTCTCAGAAGGCTTCTTTCCAGTTTTGATCTGAGGATATTTCCTTTTTCACCATAGCCCCCAATGAGTTCCCAAATATCACTTTTCAGAACACAAAATAACAGAGTTAGCAAACTGTTCCAAGAAGGGAAGGGGGGAACTCTGTGTGATGAAGTCACACACCAGAAAGCAATCACTCAGTAAGCTTCTCTCCAGTTATTTGTGAGGATATTTCCTTTTTCACCTGGGGCCCCTTTGGGCTCCCAAGTTACACTTTGCAGATTCCACGTAAAGAGTGTAAGCAAACTGCTTAATGAGTACTCAGCAGTAACTCTTCGGGAGGAATTCACAGATCATAAAGAAGTTTCTCAGAAAGCTTCTTTCACGTTTTGAACTGATGATATTTCCTTTATCAGCGTAGGCCTCAATGCGATGCAATGAAGTCCTTCCCTGGTTCCTCAAAAACAGTGATAATGGACTGCTGCATGAAACATAAGTGTAACTCTGTGAGTTGAATTCACACATCACCAAGAAGTTTCTAACAAGCCTTCTTTCTATTTTTCATCTGAGGATATTTCCTTTGTCACTGCAAGTTTCATTGCGTTCAGAAGTATCCCATTGCAGATTTCCAGAAAACTGTGTTAGCAAACTGAACACTGAAGAGAAACATGTAGCTAGGTGAGATGCATTCACACATCGAAATGCAGTATCTCAGAAGGCTTCATTCCACTTTTGATCTGAGGATATTTCCTTTTTCACCATAGCCTTCAATGAGCTCCCAAACATCACTTTGCAGAACACAAGATAACAGAGTTAGCAAACTGTTCCAAGAAGGGTAGGGTGGAACTCTGTGTGATGAAGTCACACAGCAGAAAGCAATCTCTCACTCAGCTTCTCTCCAGTTATTATCTGAAGATATTTCCGTTTCCACCATGGGCCCCTATGGGCTCCCATATTTCACTTTGCAGTTTCCACGAAAAGAGTTTTAGCAAACTGCTACCTGCGAACAAAGTTTTAACTCTGTGAGAGGTATTCACAGATCACAAAGAAGATTCTCAGAAAGCTTCTTTCACGTTTTGAACTGATGATATTTCCTTTATCAGCGTAGGCCTCAATGCGATACAAAGAAGTCCTTCTCAGGTTCCTCAAAAACAGTGATACTGGACTGCTGCATGAAACGTAAGTGTTACTCTGTGAGGTGAATTCACACATCACCAAGTATTTTCTAACATAGCTTCTTTCTAGTTTTCATCTGAGGATATTTCCGTTGTCACCACAAGCTTCATTGTGTTCAGAAGTATCCCATTGCAGATTTCCAGAAAACTGTGTTAGGAAACTGAACACAGAAGAGAAACGTGTGACACTGTGAGTTTCATACACACAACGAAATGCAATTTCACAGAAGGCGTCTTTCCCGTTTTCATGTGAGCATATTTCCTTTTTCACCATAGCCTTCAATGAGCTCCTAAATACCTTTTTGCAGAACACAAGATAACAGAGTTAGCAAACTGTTCCAAGAAGGGAAGGGTGGAACTCTGTGTGATGAAGTCACCCATCAGAAAGCAATCTCTCAGTAAGCTTCTCTCTAGTTATTACCTGAGGATACTTCCTTTATCACCATGGGCCCCTATGGGCTCCAAAATCTCACTTTGCAGATTCCACGAAAAGAGTGTAGGCAAACTGCTTCCTGAGAACTAAGCTGTAACTACGTGAGAGAAATTCACAGATCACAAAGAAGTTTCCCCGAAGACTTTTTTCACGTTTTGAACTGATGATATTTCCTTTATCAGCGTAGGCCACAATGCGTCCAAAGAAGTCCTCTGAGGTTCCTCAAATTAGTAATAATTGACTGCTGCATAAAACATAAGTGTAACTCTATTCACACATCACCAAGAAGTTTCTAAAAAAGGTTCTTCCTAGTTTTCATCTGAGGATATTTCCGTTGTCACCGCAAGCTTCATTGCGTTCAGAAGTATCCCAATGCAGATTTCCAGAAAACTCTGTTACCAAACAGAACCCTGAAGAGAAACGTGTAACTCTGTGAGTTGCATTCAGACATCGAAATGCAGTTTCCCAGAAGGTTTCTTTCTAGTTGCTCTGAGGATATTTCCTTTATCACCATAGCCCTCAATGAGCTCCCAAATATCACTTTGCAGAACACAATATAACAGAGTTAGCAAACTCTTCCAAGGAGGGAAGGGTGGAACTCTGTGTTATTAGGTCACCCATCAGAAAGCAATCTCTCAGTAAGCTCCTCTCTAGTTATTATCTGAGGACACTTCATGTTTCACCAGGGGCCCCTATGGGCTCCCTAATCTCACTTTGCAGATTACACGAAAAGACTCTTAGCAAACTGCTTCCTGAGAAGTAAGCTGTAACTCTGTGAATGGAATTCACAAATCACAAAGAAGTTACTCAGAAAGCTTCTTTCATGTTTGGAACTGAAGATATTTCCTTTATCCACATAGGTCTGAATGCGATCGAAAGAAGTCCTTCTCAGTTTCCTCAAAAACTGTGATAATGGACTGCTGCATGAAACATAAGTGTAACTCTGTGAGATGAATTCACACATCACCAAGAAGTTTCTACGAAAGCTTCTTTCTATTTTTCATCTGAGGATATTTCCTTTTTAACCTCAAGCTTCATTGCGTTCACAAGTATCCGAATGCAGATTTCCAGAAAACTTCGTTAGCATACTGAACACTGAAGAGACACGTGTAACTCTGTGAGTTGCATTCGCACATCGAAATACAGTTTCTCAGAAAGTTTCTTTCCAGTTTTGATCCGAGGATATTTCCTTTTTCCCCATAACTCTCAATGAGCTCCCAAATATCACTTTGCAGAACACAAGATAACAGAGTTAGCAAACTGTTCCAAGATCGGAAGGGTGGAACTCTGCGTGATGAAGTCAGACACCAGAAAGCAATCTCTCAGTAAGCTTCTCTCCAGTTATTATGTGAAGATATTTCCTGTTTCAGCATGGGCCCCGGTGGGCTCCCAAATCTCACTTTGTAGATTCCACGAAAAGAGTGTTAGCAATCTGCATCCTGAGAAGTCTGCTGTTACTCTGTGAGAGGAATTCACAGATCACAAAGAAGTTTCTCAGAAATATGCTTTCACGTATTGAACTGATGATATTTCCTTTATCAGCGTAGGCCTCAATGTGGTCAAAGAAGTCCTCTCAGGTTCCTCAAATACAGTGAAAATGGACTGCTGCAGGAAACATAAGTGTAATTCTGTGAGATGAATTCACACATCACCAAGAAGTTTCTAACAAAGCATCTTTCTAGTTTTCATCTGAGGATATTTCCTTTGTCACCGCAAGCTTCATTGCGTTCAGGAGTATCCCATTGCAGATTTCCAGAAAACCGTGTTATCAAACTGAACACTGAAGAGAAACGTGTAATTCTGGGAGTTGAATTCACACATCAAATTGCAGTTTCTCAGAAGGCTTCATTCCATTTTCGATATAAGGTTATTTCCTTTTTTGCCATAGCCCTCAATGAACTCCCAAATATCACTTTGCAGAACACAAGATAACAGAGTTAGCAAACTGTTAGAAGAAGGGAAGGTTGGAACTCTGTGTAATGAAGTCGCACTTCAGAAAGCAATCTCTCAGTTAGCTTCTCTCCAGTTATTATCTGAGGATATATCCTTTTTCACCATGGGCCCATAAGGTCTCCCAAAATTCTCTTTGCAGATTTTACGAAAAGAATGATAGCAAACTGCTTCCTGAGAACTCAGCTGTAACACTGTGAGAGGAAATCACAGATCACAAAGAAGTTTCTCAGAAAGCGTCTTTCACGTTTGGAACCGATGATATTTCCTTTATCGGCGTAGGCCTCAATGCAATCGAAAGTAGTCCTTCTCAGGTTCCTCAAAAACAGTGATAATGGACTGCTGCATCAAACATTAGTGTAACTCTGTGAGATGAATTCACACATCACCAAGAAGTTTCTACGAAAGCTTCTTTCTATTTTTCATCTGTGATATTCCCTTTGTCACTACAAAATTCATTGCGTTCAGAAGTATCCCACTGCAGATTTCCAGAAATTGTTTTAGCAAACTGAACACTGAAAATAAACGTGTAACTCTGGGAGTTGCAGTCGCACATTGAAATGCAGTTTCTCAGAAGTCTTCTTTCAAGTTTTGATCTGAGGATAATTCCTTTAGCACCATAACGCCCAATGAGCTCCCAAATATCACTTTGCAGAACACAAGATAACAGAGTTAGCAAAATGTTCCAAGAAGGGAAAGGTGGAACCCTCTGCGATGAAGTGACACATCAGAAAGCAATCTCTCAGCAAACTTCTCTCTAGTTGTTATCTGAGGATATTTCCTTTTTCACCATGGGCCCCTATGGGCTCCCAAATCTCACTTTGCAGATTCCACGAAAAGAGTGTTAGCAAACTGCTACCAGAGAACTCAGCTGGAACATTTGTGAGAGGAATTCACAGAAAACAAAGAAGATCCTCAGAAAGCTTCTTTCACATTTTGAAAAGATATTTCCTTTAAGCGCATAGGCCTCCATGCGATCCAAAAAATTCCTTCTCAGTTTCCTCAAAAACAGTGATAATGGACTGCTACATGAAACATAAGTGTTACTCTGTGAGTTGAATTCACACATCGCCAAGAGGTTTCTAACAAAGCTTCTTTGTAGTTTTCATTTGAGGATATCTCTTCTGTCACCACAGGCTTCATTGCGTTCACAAGTATCCCATTGCAGATTTCCAGAAAACTGTGTTAGTAAACTGAACACGGAAGGGAAACCTCTAACTCTGTGAATTGCATTCACACATCGAATGCAGTTTCTCAGAAGGCTTCTTTCCAATTTTGATCAGAGGATATTTCCTTTTTCACCATAGCTGTCAATGAGCTTCCAAATGTCACCTTGCAGAACACAAGATAACAGAGTTAGCAAACTGTTCCAAGTAGGGCTGGGTGGAAATCTGTGTGATGAAGTCACACATCAGAAAGCAGTCTCTCAGCAACCTTCTCTCTAGTTATTATCTGAGGATATTTCCTTTTTCACCATGGCCCCTATGGGCTCCCAAATCTACCTTTGCAGATTCCACGAAAAGAGTGTTAGCAAACTGCTTCCTGAGAACTAAGCTGCTACACTGTGAGAGGAATTCAGAGATCAGAAAGAAGTTTCTCAGAAAGCTTCTTTCACGTTTTGAACAGATAATATTTACTTTCTCAGCGTAGGCCTCAACGTGATCCAAACAAGTCCTTCTCAGTTTCCTCAAAAACAGTGATAATGGACTGCTGCTTGAAACATAAGTGTAACTCTGTGAGATAAATTCACACATCAAGAAGAAGTTTCTAACAAAGCTCCTTTTAGTTTTCATCTAAGGATATTTCCTTTGTCACCACAAGCTTCATTGCGTTCACAGGTATCCCATTGCAGATTTCCAGAAAACTGGGTTAGCAAAATGAACACTGAAGAGAAACGTGTAACTCTGGGAGTTGCATTCACACAGCGAAATGCCGTTTCTCAGGAGGCTTCTTTCCAGTTTTGATCTGAGGATATATCCTTTTTCACCATAGCCCTCAATGAGCTCCCAAATATCACTTTGCAGAACACAAGATAACAGAGTTAGCAAACTCTTAGAAGAAGGGAAGGGTGGAACTCGGTGCGATTAAATCACACATCAGAAAGCAATCTCTCAGTAAGCTTCTCTCTTGTTATTATTTGAGGATATTTCGTTTTTCACCATGGGCCCTTATGGGCTCTCAAATCTCACTTTGCAGATTCCACGAAAAGAGTGTTAGCAAACTGCTTTCTGAGAACTCAGCTGTGACTCTGTGAGAGGAATTTAGAGATGAGAAAGAAATTTCTCAGAAAGCTTCTTTCACGTTTGAACTGATGATATTTCCTTTATTAGCGTAGGCCTCAATGCGATCCAAAAAAAGTCCTTCTCAGGTTCCTCAAATACAGTGACAATGGACTGCTGCATGATACGTAAGTACAACTCTGTGAGATGAATTCACACATCCCCAAGAAGTTTCTAACAAAGCTACTTTCTAGTTTTCATCTGAGGATATTTCCTTTGTCACCGTAAGCTTCATTGCGTTCACAAGTATAGCAACGCAGATTTCCGGAAAACTGTGTAAGCAAACTGAACACTGAAGAGAAACGTGTAACTCTGTGAGTTGCATTCACACATCGAAATGCAGTTTCTCAGAAAGCTTCTTTCCAGTTTTGATCTGAGGATATTTCCTTTTCACCTTAGTCTTCAATGAGCTCTGAAATATCACTTTGCAGAACACAAGATAACAGAGTTTGCAAACTATTCCAAGAAGGGAAGTGTGGAACTCTGTGTGATGAAGTCACACATCAGAAATCAAACTCTCAGCAAGCTTCTCTCTAGTTATTATCTGACGATGTTTCCTTTTTCACCAAGGGCCACTATGGGCTCCCAAATCTCACTTTGCAGACTCCACGAAAAGAGTTTAGCAAACTGCTTCCTGAGAACTCAGCTGTAAGTCTGCGAATGAAATTCACAGATCACAAAGAAGTTTCTCAGAAAGTTTCTTTCACGTTTTAAACTGATGATATTTCTTTTATCGGCGTAGGCCTCAATGCGATCCAAAGAAATCCTCTCAGATTCCTCAAAAACAGTGAAAATGGACTGCTGCATGAAACATAAGTGTAAGTCTGAGAGATGAATTCACACATCACCAAGGGGTTTCTAACAAAGCTTCTTTGTAGCTTTCATTTGAGGATATTTCTTCTGTCACCACAGGCTTCGTTGCGTTCACAAGTATCCCATTGCAGATTTCCAGAAAACTGTTTTAGTAAACTGAACACTGAAGAGAAACCTCTAACTCTGTGAATTGCATTCACAGATCGAATGCAGTTTCTCAGAAGGCTTCTTTCCAATTTTGATCAGAGGATATTTCCTTTTTCACCATAGCCGTCAATGAGCTTCCAAATGTCACCTTGTAGAACACAAGATAACAGAGTTAGCAAACTGTTCCAAGTAGGGCTGGGTGGAAATCTGTGTGATGAAGTCACACATCAGAAAGCAGTCTCTCAGCAACCTTCTCTCTAGTTATTATCTGAGGATATTTCCTTTTTCACCATGGGCCCCTATGGGCTCCCAAATCTACCTTTGCAGATTCCACGAAAAGAGTGTTAGCAAACTGCTTCCTGAGAACTAAGCTGCTACACTGTGAGAGGAATTCAGAGATCAGAAAGAAGTTTCTCAGAAAGCTTCTTTCACGTTTTGAACAGATGATATTTACTTTATCAGCGTAGGCCTCAATGTGATCCAAACAAGTCCTTCTCAGTTTCCTCAAAAACAGTGATAATGGACTGCTGCTGAAACATAAGTGTAACTCTGTGAGATAAATTCACACATCAAGAAGAAGTTTCTAACAAAGCTCCTTTTAGTTTTCATCTAAGGATATTTCCTTTGTCACCGCAAGCTTCATTGCGTTCACAGGTATCCCATTGCAGATTTCCAGAAAACTGGGTTAGCAAACTGAACACTGAAGAGAAACGTGTAACTCTGGGAGTTGCATTCACACAGCGAAATGCCGTTTCTCAGGAGGCTTCTTTCCAATTTTGATCTGAGGATATATCCTTTTTCACCATAGCCCTCAATGAGCTCCCAAATATCACTTTGCAGAACACAACATAACAGAGTTAGGAAACTGTTCCAAGAAGGGAGGGGTGGAACTCTGTGTGATGAAATCACACATCAGAAAGCAAACTCTCAGCAAGCTTCTCTCTAGTTATTATCTGAAGATATTTCCTTTTTCACCATGGGCCCCTATGGGCTCCCAAATCTCACTTTGCAGATTCCACGAAAAGAGTGTTAGCACACTGCTTCCTGAGAACTAAGCTGTAACTCTGTGAATGGAATTCACAGATCACAAAGAAGTTTCTCAGAAAGCTTCTTTCACGTTTTGAACTGATGATATTTCCTTTATCACCGTAGGCCTCAATGCGATCCAAAGAAATCCTTCACATGTTCCTGAAAAACAGTGATAATGGACTGCTGCATGAAACATAAGTGTAACACTGTGAGATGAATTCACATGTCCCAAAGAAGTTTCTAACAAAGCTTCTTTCTAGTTTTCATCTGAGGATACTTACTTTGTCACCGCAAGATTCGTTGCGTTGACAAGTATCCCAGTTCAGATTTCCAGAAAACTGTGTTAGTAAACTGAACACTGAAGAGAAACGCTTAACTCTTTGAGTTGCATTCACACATCAAAATGCAGTTTCTCAGAAGGCTTCTTTCCAGTTTTGATCTGAGGATATTTCCTTTTTCACCATAGCCCTCAATGAGCTCCTAAATATCACTTTGCAGAACACAAGATAACAGAGTTAGCAAACTGTTCCAAAAATGGAAGGGTGGAACCCTGTGTGATGAAGTCACACATCAGAAAGCAATCTCTCAGGAAGCTTCTCTCAAATTATAATCTGAGGATATTTCCTTTCTCACCATTGGCCCCTATGGGCTCCCAAATCTCACTTTGCAGATTCAACGAAAAGAGTGTTAGCAAACTGCTTCCTGAGAACTAAGCTGTACCTGTGTGAGAGGAATTCACAGATCACAAAGAAGTTGCTCAGAAAGCTTCTTTCACGTTTTTAACTGATGATATTTCCTTTATCATCGTACGCCTCAATGCGATCCAAAGAAGTCCTCTCAGGTTCCTCAAAAACGTTGAAAATGGACTGCTGCATGAAACATAAGTGTAACTCTGTGAGTTGAATTCACACATCACCAAGAAGTTTCTACGAAAGCTTCCTTCTAGTTTTCATCTGAGGATATTTCCTTTGTCACCGCAAGCTTCATTGCGTTCTGAAGTATCCCATTGCAGATTTCCAGAAAACTGTGTTGGCAAACTGAACACGTAAGAGAACGGTGAAACTCTGTGAGTTTCATTCACACATCGAAAGGCAGTTTCTCAGATGCCTTTTTCCAGTTTTGATCTGAGGATATTTCCTTTTTCTCCATAGCATTCAATGCGCTCTGAAATATCATTTTGCAGAACACAAGATAACAGAGTTAGCAAACTGTACCAATATGCGAAGGGTGGATTTCTGTGTGATGAAGACAAATAAGATAGCAATCTCTCAGTAATTTTCTCTCTAGGTATTATCAGAGGATATTTCCTTTTTCAGCATGGGCCCCTCTGGGCTCCCAAATCTCACTTTGCAGATTCCACGAAAAGAGTGTTAGCTAACTGCTTCCTGAGATCTAAGCTGTAACTCTGTGAATGGAATTCACAGATCACAAAGACGTTTCTCAGAAAGCTTCTTTCACGTTTTCAACTGATGATATATCCTTTATGAGCACAGGCCTCAATGCGATCCAAGGAAGTCCTTCTCAGGTTCCTCAAAAACAGTGTTATTAGACCAGCACTTGAAACATAAGTGTAACTCTGTGAGATGAATTCACACATCACAAAGAGGTTTCTAACAAAGCTTCTTTCTAATTTTCATCTGAGGATATTTCCTTTATCATCGCAATCTTCTTTGCATTCACAAGTATCCCAATGCAGATTTCTAGAAAAGTGTGTTAGCAAACTGAACACTGAAGTGAAACGTGTAACTCTGTGATTTGCATTCACACATCGAAATGAGGTTTCCAGAAGGCTTCTTTCTAGTTTTGATCTGAGGATATTTCCTTTTTCACCGTAGCCCGCAATGAGCTCTGAAATATCAGTTTACAGAACGCAAGATAAGAGAGTTCACAAACTGTTCCAAGAAGGGAAGGGTGGAACTCTGTGTAACGAAGTCACACACCAGAAAGCAAGCTCTCAGTAAGCTTCTCTCTAGTTATTATCTGAGGATATTTCCTTTTTCACCATTGGCCCCTATGGGCTCCCAAATCTCACTTTGCAGATTCCACGAAATGAGTGTTAGCAAACTGCTTCCTGAGAACAAAGCTGTAACTCTGTGA
Source organism: Rhinopithecus roxellana (assembly GCF_007565055.1). Lineage (NCBI taxonomy): Eukaryota > Metazoa > Chordata > Mammalia > Primates > Cercopithecidae > Rhinopithecus > Rhinopithecus roxellana. Next base: position 129,331,097 of record NC_044562.1, read on the forward strand.
ATGGAATTCACAGATCACAAAGAAGTTTCTCAGAAAGCTTCTTTCAAGTTTTGAACTGATGATATTTCCTTTCTCAGTGTAGGCCTGAATGCGATCCAAAGAAGTCCTCTTAGATTCCTCAAAAACAGTGATAATGGACTGCTGTATGAAACATAATGTAACTCTGTGAGAGGAATTCACACATCACCAAGAAGTTTCTAAGAAAGCTTCTTTCTAGTTTTCATCTGAGGATATTTATTTGTCACCACAAGCTTCATTGCGTTCTGCAGTATCTCATTGCAGATTTCCAGAAAACTGTGTTAGCAAACTGAACACAGAAGAGAAACGTGTACCTCTGGGATTTGAATTCACACATCGAAATGCAGTTTCTCAGAAAGCTTCTTTCCACTTTTGATCTGAGGACATTTCCCTTTTCAGAATAGCCCACAATGAGCTCCCAAATATCACTTTGCAGAACACAGGATAACAGAGTTAGCAAAATGTTCCAAGAAGTTAAGCGTGGAACTCTGTGTGTCGAAGTCACACACCAGAAAGCAATCTCCCAGTAAGCTTCTCTCTAGTTATTATCTGAGGATATATCCTGTTTCACCATGGGCCCCTATGGGCTCCCAAATATCACATTGCAGATTCCACGAAGAGTGTTAGCAAACTTCTTCCTGAGTACTCAGCTGTAACTATGTGAATAGAATTCACAGATCCAAAGAAGTTTCTCAGAAAGCTTCTTTCACGTTTTGAACTGGTGATATTTACTTTATCCATGTAGGCCTCAGTGCGATCCAAAGAAGTCCTTCTCAGGTTCCTCAAAAAGAGTGATAATGGACAGCTGCATGAAGCATAAGTGTATCTCTGTGAGATGAATTCACACATCAGCAAGAGTTTTGTAGCAAAGCTTCTTTCTAGATTTCATCTGAGGATATTTCCTTTGTCACCGCAAGCTTCATTGCGTTCACAAGTATCCCAATGTAGATTTCCAGAAAACTGTGTTAGCAAACTAAACACTGAAGAAAAACGTGTAACTCTGTGAGTTGCATTCACACATCGAAATGCTGTTTTACAGAAGGCTTCTTTCCAGTTTTGATGAGGATAATTCCTTTTTCACCATAGTCCTCAATGAGCTCCCAAGTATCACTTTGCAGAACACAAGATAACAGAGTTAGCAAACTCTTCCAAGAAGGGAAGGGTGGAACTCTGTGTGATGAAGTCACACACCAGAAAGCAATCTCTCAGTAAGCTTCTCTCCAGTTATTATCTGAGGATATTTCCTTTTTCACCATAATACCCTATGGGCTCCAAAATCTCAAGTTTCAGATACCACGAAAAGAGTGTTAGCACACTGCTTCATGAGAACTCAGCTCTAACTCTGTGAGAGGAATTCACAGAACACAAAGAAGTTTCTCAGAAAGCTTCTTTCACGTTTTGGACTGAATATACTTCCTTTATCAGTGTAGGCGTCAATGCGATTGAAAGAAGTCCTTCTCAGGTTCCTCAAAAACAGTTATAATGGACTGCTGCATCAAACATAAGTGTAACTCTGTGAGAGGAATTCACACATCACCAGAAGTTTCTAAGAAATCTTCTTTTTCGCTTTCATCTGAGGATATTTATTTGCCACCGCAAGCTTCATTGCGTTCTGAAGTTTCCCTTTGCAGATTTCCAGAAACCTGTGTTAACAAAAGGAGCATGGAAGAGAAACTTGTAACTGTGGTAGTTGAATTCACACATCGAAATGCAGTTTTTCAGAAGGCTTCTTTCCAGTTTTGATCTGAGGATATTTCCTTTTTCACCATAGCCTTCAAAGCGCTCCTAAATATCATTTTGCAGAACACAAGATAACAGAGTTAGCAAACTGTTCCAAGAAGGGAAGGGTGGAACTCTGTGTGATGAAGTCACACATCACAAAGTAATCTCTCATTAAGATTATCTCTAGTTATTATCTGTGGATATTTCCTTTTTCACCATGGGCACCTATGGTCTCCCAAATCTCACGTTGCAGATTCCACGAAAAGGGTGTTAGCAAACTGCTTCCTGAGAACTCAGCTGTAACTCTTTGAGAGGAATTCACAGATCACAAAGTAGTTTCTCAGAAACCTTGCTTCACGTTTTGAACTGATGATGTTTCCTTTATCAGTGTAGGCCTCAATGCGATCCAAAGAATTCCTTCTCAGTTTCCTCAAAAACAGTGATAATGGGCTGCTCCATGAAACATAAGTGTAACTCTGTGAGATGAATTCACACATCACCAAGAAGTTTCTAACAAAGCTTCTTTCAATTTTCATCTGAGGATATTTCCTTTGTCATCGTAAGCTTCATTGCGCTCACAAGTATCAAAATGCAGATTTCCAGAAAACTGTGTTAGGAAACTGAGCACTGAAGAGAAACATGTAACTCCGTAAGTTGCATTCCCACATCAAAATGCAGTTTCTCAGAAGGCTTCTTTCTAGTTTTGATTTGAGGATAATTCCGTTTTCACCATAGCGGTCAAGGAGCTCCCAAATATCACTTTGCAGAACACAAGATAACAGAAGTAGCAGACTGTTCCAAGAAGGGAAGGGTGGAACTCTGTGTGATGAAGTCACACACCAGAAAGCGATCTCTCAGTAAGCTTCATTCTAGTTATTATCTGAGGATATTTCCTTATCCACCATAGAGCCCGAGATGCTCCAAAATCTCACTTTGCAGATTCCACGAAGAGAGTTTTAGCAAACTGCTTCCTGAGACCTAAGCTGTAACTCTTTGAGAGGAATTCACAGATCACAAAGAAGTTTCTCAGAAAGCTTCTTTCACGTTTTGAACTGATGATATTTACTTTACCATCGTAGACCTCAATGCGATCCAAAGAAGTCCTTCTCAGGATCCGCAAAAACAGTGATAATGGACTGCTGCATGAAACATAAGTGTTACTCTGTGAGATGAATTCACACATCACCAAGAAGTTTCTACGAAGCTTCTTTCTAGTTTTCATCTGAGGATATTTCCTTTGTCACCGTAAGCTTCATTGCGTTCAGAATTATCCCATTGCAGATTTCCAGGAAACTGTGTTAGCAAACTGAACTCTGAAGAGAAACGTGGAACTCTGTGAGTTGCATTCACACGTCGAAATGCTGTTTCTCAGAGCTCTTCTCTCCAGTTTTGATCTGAGGATATTTCCTTTTCACCATAGCCCTCAATGAGCTCCCAAATATCACATTGCAGAACACAAGATAAAAGAGTTAGCAAACTGTTCCAAGAGGGGAAGGGTGGAACTCTGTGTGATGAAGTCACACATAAGAAAGCAATCTCTCAGGAAGCTTCTCTCTAGTTAGTCTCTGAGGACATTTCCTTTTTCACTATGGGCCCCTACGGGCTCACAAATCTCACTTTGCAGATTCCATGAAAAGAGTGTTAGCGAACTCCTTCCTGAGCACTAAGCTGTAACTCTGTGAGAGGAATTCACAGATCACAAAGAAGTTTCCCAGAAAGCTTCTTTCACGTTTTGAACGGATGATATTTCCTTTATCAGCGTTGGCCTCAATTCGATCCAAAGTAGTCCATAACAGGTCCCTCAAAAACAGTGGTAATGAACAGCTGCATGAAACATAAGTGTAACGTTTTTGAGATGAATTCACACGTCACCAAGAAGTTTCTAACAAACCTTCTGTCTAGTTTTCATCTGAGGTTATTTCCTTTGTCACCGTAAGCTTCACTGCATTCAGAAGTATCCCATTGCAGATTTCCAGAAAAATGTGTTAGGAAACTGAATACTGAAGAGAAACATGTAACTCTGTGAGTTGCATTCCCACATCGAAATACAGTTTCTCAGGAGGATTCTTTCCAGTTTTGATCTGTGGATATTTCCTTTTTCACCATAGCCCCCAATGAGTTCCCAAATATCACTTTGCAGAACAAAAGATAACAGAGTTAGCAAACTACTCCAAGGAGGGAAGGGTGGAACTCTGTGTGATAAAGTCACACATCAGAAAGCAATCTCTCACTAAGCTTCTCTCTAGTTATTATCTGAGGATATATCATTTTACACCAACGGCCCTTAAGAGGTCCAAATCTCACTTTGCAGATTCCACGAAAAGAGTGTTAGCAAACTGCTTCCTGAGAAGTAAGCTGCAACTCTGTGATAGTAATTCACAGATCGCAAAGAAGTTTCTCAGAAAGTTTCTTTCACGTTTTGAACTGATGACATTTCCTTTATCAGCCTAGGCCTCAATGTGATCCTAAGAATTCCTTCTCAGATTCCTCAAAAACAGTGACAATGGAATGCTGCATGAAACATAAGTGTTACTCTGTGAGATGAATTCACACATCATCAAGAGGTTTCTAACAAAGCTTCATTTTAGTTTTCATCTGAGGTTATTTCCTTCGTCAGTGCAAGCTTCATTGTGTTCACAAGTATCCCAATGCAGATTTCCGGAAAATTGTGTTAGCAACATGAACACTGAAGAGAAACGTGAAACTCTGTGACTTGCATTCACACATCGAAATGCAGTTTCTCCAAAGGATTCTTTCCAGTTTTAACCTGAGATTATTTCCTTATTCACCATAGCCTTCAATGCACTACTAAATATCACTTTGTAGAACACAACATATCAGAGTTAGAAAACTGTACCAAGAAGGGAAGGGTGGATCTCTGTGTCATGAAGTCACACAACAGAAAGGAATTTCTCATTAAGCTTCTCTCTAGTTATTATCTGAGGATATTTCCTTTTTCACCATGGGCCCCTCTGGGCTCCAAATTCTCACTTTGCATATTCCACGTAAAGAGTGTTAGCAAACTGCATCCTGAGAACTAAGCTGAAACTCAGTGAATGGAATTCACAGACCACAAAGAAGTTTCTCAGAAAGCTTCTTTCACGTTTTGAACAGATGATATTTCCTTTATCAGCGTAGGCCACAATGCGATCCAAACAAGTCTTTCTCAGGTTCCTCAAAAACAGTGATAATGGACTGCTGCATGAAACACAAGTGTAACTCTGTGAGATGAATTCACACATCACCAAGAGCTTTCTAAGAAAGCTTCTTTCTAGTTTTCATCTGAGGATATTTCCTTTGTCACCGCAAGCTTCATTGCGTTCACAAGTATCCCATTGCAGGTTTCCAGAAAACTGTGTTAGCAAACTGAACACTGACGAGAAACGTGTAACTCTGTGAATTACATTCACACATCAAAATGCAGTTTCACAGAAGGCTTCTTTCCGGTTTTGAACTGAGGATATTTCCTTTTCACCATGGCCCTCAATGAGCGCCCAAATACCACCTTGCAGAACACAAGATAACAGAGTTAGAAAACTGTACCGAGAAGGGAAGGGTGGAACTCTGTGTGATGAAGTCACTCAACAGAAAGCAATCCCTCAGTAAGCTTCTATCTAGTTATTATCTGAGGATATATGCTTTTTCACCCTGGGCCCCTATGGGCTCACAAATCTCACTATGCAGATTACATGAAAAGACTGCTGGCTAACTGCTTCCTGAGAACTAAGCTGTAACTCTGTGACTGGAATTCACAGATCACAAACAAGTTTCCCTGAAAGCTTTTTTCACGTTTTGAACTGATGATATTTCCTTTAACAGCATAGGCCTCAATGCGATCCAAAGAAGTCCTCTCAGGTTCCTCAAAAACAGTGATAATGGACTGATGCATGAAACATAAGTGTAACTCTGTGAGACGAATTCACACATCATCAAGAAGTTTCTAACAAAGCTTCTTTCTAGTTTTCATCTGAGGATATTTCCTTTATCACCGCAAGCTTCATTGCGTTCAAATGTATCCCAATGCAGATTTCCAGAAATCTGTGTTAGAAAACTGAACACTGAAGAGGAACGTGTAACTCTGTGATTTGCATTCACACATCTAAATGCAGTTTCTCAGAAGGCTTTTTCCAGTTTTGAAATGAGGATATTTCCATTTTCACCAGAGCCTTCAATGCGCTCCTAAATAACACTTTGCAGAACACAAGATAACAGGGTTAGCAAACTGTTCTAAGAAGGAAAATGTGGAACTCTGTGTGATGAAGTCACACATCAGAAAGCAATCTCTCAGTAAGATTCTCTCTAGTGATTATCTGAGAATATTTCCTTTTTCCCCATGGGCCCCTATGGGCTCCCAAATCTCACTTTGCAGATTCCACGAAAAGAGTGTTAGCAAACTGCTTCTAAGCAGTTTTATTTAAGTTAAGAACTAAGCTGTAACTCTGTGAATGGAATACACAGATCACAAAGAAGTTTCTCAGAAAGGTTCTTTCACGTTTTGAACAGATGATATTTCCTTTATGAGTGTAGGCCTCAATGCGATCCAAAGAAGTCCTTCTCAGGTTCCTGAAACACAGTGATAATGGACTACTGCATGAAACATAAGTGTAACTCTGTGAGATGGATTCACACATCACCAAGAAGTTTCTAACAAAGCTTCTTTCTAGTTTTCATCTGAGGATACATCCTTTGTAACCACAACCTCATTACGTTCACAAGTATCCCAATACAGATATCCAGAAAACTGTGTTAGCAAACTGAACACTGAAGAGAAACGTGTAACTCTCTGAGTTGCATTTACACAACGAAATGCAGTTTCTCAGAAGTTTTTCCAGTTTTGATCTGAGGATATTTCCTTTTTCACCCTACCCTTCAATGCGCTCCTAAATATCACTTTGCAGAACACAAGATAACAGAGTTAGCAAACTGTTCCAAGAAAGGAAGGGTGGAACTCTGTGTGTTGAAGTCACACATCAGAAAGCAGTCTCTCAGTAAGCATCTCTGTACTTATTATCTGAGGACATTTCCATTTTCACCATGGGACCCTATGGGCTTCCAAATCCTCACTTTGCAGATTACACGAAAAGAGTGTTACCAAACTGCTTCCTGAGGACTAAGCTGTAACTCTGTGAATGGAATTCACAGATAACAAAGAAGTTTCTCAGAAAGCTTCTTCCACGTTCTGAACTGATGATATATCTTTTATCAGCGCAGGGCTCAATGTGATCCAAAGAAGTCCTTCTCACGTACCTCAAAAACAGTGATAATGGACTGCTGCACGATACATAAGTGGAATTCTGTGAGATGAATTCACACACCACCAAGAGGTTTCGAACAAAGCTTCTTTCTAGTTTTCACCTGAGGATATTTCCTTTGTCACCGCAAGCTTCTTTGCGTTCACAAGTATCCCAATGCAGATTTCCAGAAAACTGTTAGCAAACTGAACACTGAAGAGAAACGTGTAACTCTGTGAGTTGCATTCACACATCGAAATGCCTTTTCTCAGAAGCCTTCTTTCCAGTTTTGATCTCAGGATATTTCCTTTTTCACCATAGCAATCAATGAGCTGCCAAATATCACTTTGCAGAACACAAGATAACAGAGTTAGCAAACTGTTCCAAGAAGGGAAGGGTGGAACTCTGTGTGATGAAGTCAAACATCAGAAAGCAATCCCTCAGTAAGCTTCTCTCTAGTTATTTTCTTAGGATATATCCTTTTTCACCATAGTCCCCTAAGGGCTCCCAAATCTCACTTTGCAGTTACCACGAAAAGAGTGTTAGCAAACTGTTTCCTGAAAACTAAGCTGTAAATCTGTGAGAGGAATTCTCAGATCACAAAGAAGTTTCCCAGAAAGCTTCTTTCACGTTTTGAACTGATGATATTTCCTTTATCAGCGTAGGCCCCAACGTGATCCAAAGAAGTCCTTCTCAGGTTCCTCAAAAACAGTGATAATGGACTGCTACATGACACATAAGTGTAACTCGGTGAGATGAATTCACACATAACAAAGAAGTTTCTAACAAAGCTTCTTTCCAGTTTTCGTCTGAGGATATTTCCTTTGTCACCGTAAGTTTCATTGTGTTCAGAAGTATCCCATTGCAGATTTCCAGAAAACTGTGTTAGCAAACTGAACAATGAAGAGAAACGTGTAACTCTGTGAGTTGCATTCACACATCGAAATGCAGTTTCTCAGAAGGCTTCCTTCCATATTTGATCTAAGGATATTTCCTTTTTCACCATAGCCCTCAAGGAGTTCCCAAATATCACTTTGCAGAACACAAGATAACAGAGGTAGCAAACTGTTGAAAGAAGGGAAGGGTGGAACTCTGTGTGATGAAGTCACACATCAGAAAACAATCTCTCAGTAAGCTTCTCTCTAGTTATTATCTGAGGATATATCCTTTTTCACCTTGGGACCCTATGGGCTCCCAAATCTCACTTTGCAGATTCCAAGAAAACAGTGTTAGCAAACTGCTTCCTGATTACTAAGCTGTAACTCTGTTAGAGTAATTCACAGATCAGAAAGAAGAATCGGTAGACTCCACCTCTGGGGACAGCACACAGCTGAAGACCCACAGGGGAAGCAGCGGGGGCCGGTGCAGAGGCGAACGACTCTGTCTGACAGCTTTGGGGAGAGCTGTGGATCTCCCAACTCGGAGGTTGGGACCCCTGAGTAGCCTAGCTGGGAGAAGTCCCCCACTAGGTGAAGTCTGACACCCCACACCTCACAGGGTGGAGTACACCCCTGAGAGGAAACTTCCAAAGGAAGAATCAGACAGGTACACTCGCTTTTCAGCAATATTCTATCTTCGGCAACCTCTGCTGCTGATACCCAGGAAAACAGGGTCTGGAGTGGACCTCAAGCAATCTCCAACAGACCAACAGACAGTCCTTCTGACTGTCAGAAGGAAAACTATCAAACAGGAAGGACACCTATACCAAAACCCCATCAGTACGTCACCATCATCAAAGACCAGAGGCAGATAAAACCACAAAGATGGGGAAGAAGCAGGGAAGAAAAGCTGGAAATCCAAAAAATAAGAGCACATCTCCCCCTGCAAAGGAGTGCAGCCCATCGCCAGCAACGGATCAAAGCTGGTCAGAGAATGACTTTGACGAGAGGAGAGAAGAAGGCTTCAGTCCATCAAACTTATCAGAGCTAAAGGAGGAATTACGTACACAGTGCAAAGAAAACAAAATCTTGAAAAAAGAGTGGAAGAATTGACAGCTAGACTAATTAATGCAGAGAAGTTCATAAACGAAATGACAGAGATGAAAACCATGACACGAGAAATAGGTGACAAATGCACAAGCTTCAGTAACCGACTCAATCAACTGGAAGAAAGAGTATCAGCGATTGAGGATCAAATGAATGAAATGAAGCGAGAAGAGAAACCAAAAGAAAAAAGAAGAAAAAGAAATGAACGAAGCCTGCAAGAAGTATGGGATTACGTAAAAAGACCAAATCTACTACTGATTGGGGTGCCTGAAAGTGAGGGGGAAAATGGAACCAAGTTGGAAAACACTCTTCAGGATATCATCCAGGAGAACTTCCACAACCTAGTAGGGGAGGCCAACATTCAAATTCAGGAAATACAGAGAACGCCACAAAGATACTCCTCCAGAAGAGCAACTCCAAGACACATAATTGCCAGATTCACCAAAGTTGAAATGAAGGAAAAAACCTTAAGGGCAGCCAGAGAGAAAGGTCGGGTTACCCACAAAGGGAAGCCCATCAGACTAACAGCAGATCTCTCGGCAGAAACTCTACAAGCCAGAAGAGAGTAGGGGCCAATATTCAACGTTCTTAAAGAAAAGAATTTTCAACCCAGAATTTCATATCCAGCCAAACTAAGTTTCATAAGTGAAGGAGAAATAAAATCCTTTACAGATAAGCAAATGCTTAGAGATTTTGTCACCACCAGGCCTGCCTTACAAGAGACCCTGAAGGAAGCCCTAAACATGGAAAGGAACAACCGGTACCAACCATTGCAAAAATATGCCAAAATGTAAAGACCATCGAGGCTAGGAAGAAACTGCATCAACTAACGAGCAAAATAACCAGTTAATATCATAATGGCAGGATCAAGTTCACACATAACAATATTAACCTTAAATGTTAATGGACTAAATGCTCTAATTAAAAGACACAGACTGGCAAACTGGATAAAGAGGCAAGACCCATCAGTCTGCTGTATTCAGGAGACCCAGCTCACATGCAGAGACATACATAGGCTCAAAATAAAGGAATGGAGGAAGATCTACCAAGCAAATGGAGAACAAAAAAAAGCAGGGGTTGCAATCCTTGTCTCTGATAAAACAGACTTTAAACCATCAAAGATCAAAAGAGACAAAGAAGGATATTACATAATGGTAAAGGGATCAATTCAACAGGAAGAGCTAACTCTCCTAAATATATATGCACCCAATACAGGAGCACCCAGACTCATAAAGCAAGTCCTTAGAGACTTACAAAGAGACTTAGACTCCCATAAAATAATAATGGGAGACTTCAACACTCCGCTGTCAACATTAGACAGATCAACGAGATAGAAAGTTAACAAGGATATCCAGGAATTGAACTTATCTCTGCACCAAGCGGACCTAATAGACTATCTATAGAACTCTCCACCCCAAATCAACAGAATATACATTCTTCTCAGCACCACATCGTACTTACTCCAAAATTGACCACATAATTGGAAGTAAAGCACTCCTCAGTAAATGTAAAAGAACAGAAATTATAACAAACTGTCTCTCAGACCACATTGCAATCAAAGTAGAACTCAGGACTAAGAAACTCAATCAAAACCGCTCAACTACATGGAAACTGAACAACCTGCTCCTGAATGACTACTGGGTACATAACAAAATGAAAGCGGAAATAAAGATGTTCTTTGAAATCAATGAGAACAAAGATTCAACATACCAGAATCTCTGGGACACATTTAAAGCAGTGTGTAGAGGGAAATTTATAGCACTAAATGCCCACAAGAGAAAGCAGGAAAGATCTAAAATTGACACTCTAACATCACAATTAAAAGAACTAGAGAGGCAAGAGCAAACACATTCAAAAGCTAGCAGAAGGCAAGAAATAACTAAGATCAGAGCCGAACTGAAGGAGATAGAGACACAAAAAACCCTCCAAAAAATCAATGAATCCAGGAGATGGTTTTTTGAAAAGATCAACAAAATTGACAGACCGCTAGCAAGGCTAATAAAGAAGAAAAGAGAGAAGAATCAAATAGACGCAATAAAAAATGATAAAGGGGATATCACCACCGACCCCACAGAAATACAAACTACCATCAGAGAATACTATAAACGCCTCTATGCAAATCAACTAGAAAATCTAGAAGAAATGGATAATTTCCTGGACACTTACACTCTCCCAAGACTAAACCAGGAAGAAGTTGAATCCCTGAATAGACCAATAGCAGGCTCTGAAATTGAGGCAACAATTAATAGCCTACACACCAAAAAAAGTCCAGGACCAGATGGATTCACAGCTGAATTCTACCAGAGGTACAAGGAGGAGCTGGCACCATTCCTTCTGAAACTATTCCAATCAATAGAAAAAGAGGGAATCCTCCCTAACTCATTTTATGAGGCCAACATCACCCTGATACCAAAGCCTGGCAGAGACACAACAAAAAAAGAGAATTTTAGACCAATATCAATGATGAACATCGATGCAAAAATTCTCAATAAAATACTGGCAAACCGGATTCAGCAGCACATCAAAAAGCTTATCCATCATGATCAAGTGGGCTTCATCCCTGGGATGCAAGGCTGGTTCAACATTCGCAAATCAATAAACGTAATCCAGCATATAAACAGAACCAAAGACAAGAACCACATGATTGTCTCAATAGATGCAGAAAAGGCTTTTGAAAAAATTCAACAGCCCTTCATGCTAAAAACGCTCAATAAATTCGGTATTGATGGAACGTACCTCAAAATAATAAGAGCTATTTATGACAAACCCACAGCTAATATCATACTGAATGGGCAAAAACTGGAAAAATTCCCTTTGAAAACTGGTCCAAGGCAGGGATGCCCTCTCTCCCCACTCCTATTCAACATAGTGTTGGAAGTTCTGGCTAGGGCAATCAGGCAAGAGAAAGAAATCAAGGGTATCCAGTTAATCAAGGGTATCCAGTTAGGAAAAGAAGAAGTCAAATTGTCCCTGTTTGCAGATGACATGATTGTATATTTAGAAAACCCCATCGTCTCAGCCCAAAATCTCCTTAAGCTGATAAGCAACTTCAGCAAAGTCTCAGGATACAAAATTAATGTGCAAAAATCACAAGCATTCTTATACGCAAGTAACAGACAAGCAGAGAGCCACATCAGGAATGAACTTCCATTCACAATTGCTTCAAAGAGAATAAAATCCCTAGGAATCCAGCTTACAAGGGATGTCAAGGACCTCTTCAAGGAGAACTACAAACCACTGCTCAGTGAAATCAAAGAGGACACAAACAAATGGAAGAACATACCATGCTCATGGATAGGAAGAATCAATACCATGAAAATGGCCATACTCTCCAAGGTTATTTATAGATTCAATGCCATCCCCATCAAGCTACCAGTGAGTTTCTTCACAGAATTGGAAAAAACTGCTTTAAAGTTCATATGAACCAAAAAAGAGCCCGCATTGCCAAGACAATCCTAAGTCAAAAGGACAAAGCTGGAGGCGTCACGCTACCTGACTTCAAACTATACTACAAGGCTACAGTAACCAAAACAGCATGGTACTGGTACCAAAACAGAGATATAGACCAATGGAACAGAACAGAGTCCTCAGAAATAATACCGCACATCTACAGCCATCTGATCTTTGACAAACCTGAGAGAAACAAGAAATGGGGAAAGGATTCCCTATTTAATAAATGGTGCTGGGAAAATTGGCTAGCCATAAGTAGAAAGCTGAAACTGGATCCTTTCCTTACCCCTTATACGAAGATTAATTCAAGATGGATTAGAGACTTAAATGTTAGACCTAATACCATAGAAACCCGAGAAGAAAATCTAGGTAGTACCATTCAGGACATAGGCATGGGCAAGGACTTCATGTCTAAAACACCAAAAGCAACGGCAGCAAAAGCCAAAATTGACAAATGGGATCTAATTAAACTAAAGAGCCTTTGCACAGCAAAAGAAACTACCATCAGAGTGAACAGGCAACCTACAGAATGTTTTATTTGTCACCACAAGCTTTTGCGTTCTGCCAGTATCTCCATTGCAGATTTCCAGAAAAACTGTGTTAGCAAACTGAACACAGAAGAGAACGTGTACTGGGATTTGAATTCACCACATCGAAATGCAGTTTCTCAGAAAGCTTCTTTCCACTTGATCTGAGGACATTTCCCTTTTCAGAATAGCCCACATGAGCTCCCAAATATCACTTTGCAGAACACAGGATAACGAGTTAGCAAAATTTCCAAGAAGTATGGGTGACTCTGTGTGTCGAAGTCACCACACCAGAAAGCAATCTCCCAGTAAGCTTCTCTCTAGTTATTATCTGAGGATATATCCTTTTCACCATGGGCCCCTATGGGCTCCACATATCACATGCAGATTCCACGAAGAGTGTTAGCAAACTTTCTCGAGTACTCAGCTGTAACTATGTGAATAGAATTCACAGATCCAAAGAGTTTCTCGAAAGCTTCTTTCCCGTTTTGAACTGGTGATATTTACTTTATCCATGTAGGCCTCAGTGCGATCCAAAGAAGTCCTTCTCAGGTTCCTCAAAAAGAGTGATAATGGACAGCTGCATGAAGCATAAGTATCTCTGGAGATGAATCACACATCAGCAAGAGTTTTGTAGCAAAGCTTCTTTCTAGATTCATGCGGATATTTCCTTTGTCACCGCAAGCTTCATTGCGTTCACAAGTATCCCAATGTAGATTTCCAGAAACTGTGTTAGCAACTAAACACTGAGAAAAACGTGTAACTCTGTGAGTTGCATTCACACATCGAAATGCTGTTTTACAGAAGGCTTCTTTCCGTTTTGATGAGGATAATTCCTTTTTCCACATAGTCCTCAATGAGCTCCCAAGTATCACTTTGCAGAACACAGATAACAGAGTTAGCAAACTCTTCCAAGAAGGGAAGGGTGGAACTCTGTGTGATGAAGTCACACCACAGAAAGCAATCTCTCAGTAAGCTTCTCTCCAGTTATTATCTGAGGATATTTCCTTTTTCACCATAATACCCTATGGGCTCCAAAATCTCAAGTTTCAGATACCACGAAAAGGTGTTAGCACACTGCTTCATGATGAACTCAGCTCTAACTCTGTGAGAGGAATTCGACAGAACACAAAGAAGTTTCTCAGAAAGTTCTTTCACGTTTTGGACTGAAATACTTCCTTTATCAGTGTAGCGTCAATGCGATTGAAAGAGTCCTTCTCAGGTTCCTCAAAAACAGTTTATATGGACTGCTGCATCAAACATAAGTGTAACTCTGTGAGAGGAATTCACACATCACCAGAAGTTTCTAAGAAATCTCTTTTTCGCTTTCATCTGAGGATATTTATTGCCCCCGCAAGCTTCATTGCGTTCTGAAGTTTCCCTTTGCAGATTTCCAGAAACTGTGTAACAAAAGGAGCATGGAAAGAGAACTGTAACTGTGGTAGTTGATTCACACAATCGAAATGCAGTTTTTCAAAGCGTCTTTCCAGTTTTGATCTGAGGATATTTCCTTTTTCACCATAGCCTTCAAAGCGCTCCTAAATATCATTTGCAGAACACAAGATAACAGAGTTAGCAAACTGTTCCAAGAAGGGAAGGGTGGAACTCTGTGTGATGAAGTACACACACAAAGAATCTCTCATAAGATTATCTCTAGTTATTATCTGTGGATATTTCCTTTTTCACCATGGGCACCTATGGTCTCCCAAATCTCACGTTGCAGATTCCACGAAAAGGGGTGTTAGCAAAAATGCTTCCTGAGACTCAGCTGTAATCTTTGAGAGGAATTCACAATCACAAAGTAGTTTTCAGAAACCTTGCTTCACGTTTTGAACTGATGATGTTTCCTTATCAGTGTAGCCTCAATGCGATCCAAAGAATTCCTTCTCAGTTTCCTCAAAAACAGTGTAATGGTGCTCCTGAAACATAAGTGTAACTTTGTGAGTGAATTCACAATCACCAAGAAGTTTCTAACAAGCTTCTTTCAATTTTCATCGAGGTATATTCCTTTGTCCTCGTAAGCTTCATTGCGCTCACAAGTATCAAAATGCAGATTTCCAGAAAACTGTGTTAGGAAACTGGCACTGAAGAGAACATGTAACTCCGTAAGTTGCATTCCCACATCAATGCAGTTCTCAGAGGCTTTTTCTAGTTTTGATTGAGGTAATTCCGTTTTCACCATAGCGTCAGGAGCTCCCAAATATCACTTTGCAGAACACAAGATAAAGAAGTAGCAGACTGTTCCAGAAGGGAAGGGTGGAACTCTGTGTGATGAAGTCACACACCAGAAAGCGATCTCTTCAGTAAGCTTCATTCTAGTTATTATCTGAGGATATTTCCTTATCCACCATGAGCCGAGATGCTCCAAAATCTCACTTTGCAGATTCACGAAGAGAGTTTTAGCAAACTGCTTCCTGAGACCTAAGCTGTAACTCTTTGAGAGGAATTCACAGATCACAAAGAAGTTTCTCAGAAAGCTTCTTTCACGTTTTGAAGATGATATATTACTTTACCATCGTAGACCTCAATGCGATCCAAAGAAGTCCTTCTCAGGATCCGCAAAAACAGTGATAATGGCTGCTGCATGAAACATAAGTTTACTCTGTGAGATGAATTCACACATCACCAAGAAGTTTCTACGAAGCTTCTTTCTAGTTTCATCTGAGGATATTTCCTTTGTCACCGTAAGCTTCATTGCGTTCAGAATTATCCACTGCAGATTTCCAGGAACTGTGTTAGACAACTGAACCTGAAGGAACGTGGAACTCTGTGAGTTGCATTCACACGTCGAATGTGTTTCTCGAGCTCTTCTCTCCAGTTTTGATCTGAGGATATTTCCTTTTCACCATAGCCCTCAATGAGCTCCCAAATAACATTGCAGCAAACACAGATAAAAGAGTTAGCAAAATTTCCAAGAGGGGAAGGGTGGAACTCTGTGTGATGAGTCACACATAAGAAAGCAACATCTCAGGAAGCTTCTCTCTAGTTAGTCTCTGAGGACATTTCCTTTTCACTATGGGCCCCTACGGGCTCACAAATCTCACTTTGCAGATTCCATGAAAAGAGTGTTAGCGAACTCCTTCCTGAGCACTAAGCTGTAACTCTGTGAGAGGAATTCACAGAATCACAAAGAAGTTTCCCAGAAAAGCTTCTTTCACGTTTTGAACGGATGATATTCCTTTTCAGCGTTGGCCTCAATTCGATCAAAGTAGTCCTCAAGCCTAGGTCCCTCAAAAACAGTGGTAATGAACAGCTGCATGAAACATAATGTAACGTTTTTGAGATGAATTCACACGTCACCAAGAAGTATTCTAACAAAACTTCTGTCTAGTTTTCATCTGAGGTTATTTCCTTTGTCACCGTAAGCTTCACTGCATTCAGAAGTATCCCATTGCAGATTTCCAGAAAAATGTGTTAGGAAACTGAATACTGAAGGAACATATAACTCTGTGAGTTGCATTCCCACATCGAAATACAGTTTCTCAGGAGGATTCTTTCCAGTTTTGATCATGTGGATATTTCTTTTTTCACCATAGCCCCCAATGAGTTCCCAAATATCACTTTGCAGAACAAAAGAAACAGAGTAGCAAACTACTCCAAGGAGGGAGGGTGGAACTCTGTGTGATAAAGTCACACATCAGAAAGCAATCTCTCACTAATTTCTCTTAGTTATTATCTGGGATATATCATTTTCACCAACGGCCCTTAAGGGTCCAAATCTCCATTTGCGATTCCACGAAAAGAGTGTTAGCATGCTTCTGAGAAGTAAGCTGCAACCTCTGTGATGTAATTCACAGATCGCAAAGAAGTTTCTCAGAAGTTTCTTTCACGTTTGAACTGATGCATTTCCTTTATCAGCCTAGGCCTCAATGTGATCCTAAGATTCCTTTTCAGATTCCTCAAAAACACGTGACAATGGAATGCTGCATGAAACATAAGTGTTACTCTGTGAGATGAATTCACACATCATCAAGGTTTCTACAAAGCTTCATTTAGTTTTCATCTGGGTTATTTCCTTCGTCAGTGCAACTTCATTGTGTTCACAAGTATCCCAATGCAGATTTCCGGAAAATTGTGTTAGCAATGAACACTGAAGAGAAACGTGAAACTCTGTGACTTGCATTCACCCATCGAAATGCAGTTTCTCCAAAAGATTCTTTCCCGTTTTAACCTGAGATTATTTCCTTATTCACCATAGCCTTCATGCACTACTAAATATCACTTTGTAGAACACAACATATCAGAGTTAGAAAACTGTACCGAAGGGAAAGGTGGATCTCTGTGTCATGAGTCACACAACAGAAAGGAATTTCTCATTAAGCTTCTCTCTAGTTTATTATCTGAGGATATTCTTTTTCACCATGGGCCCTCTGGGCTCCAATCTCACTTTGCTATTCCACGTAAAGGGTGTTAGCAACTGCATCCTGAGAACTAAGCTGTGAAACTCAGTGAATGGAATTCACAGACCACAAGATTTCTCAGAAAGCTTCTTTCACGTTTTGAACAGATGATATTTCCTTTATCAGCGTAGGCCACAATGCGATCCAAACAAGTCTTTCTCAGGTTCCTCAAAAACCGTGATATGGACTGCTGCATGAAACACAAGTGTAACTCTGTGAGATGAATTCACACATCACCAAGAGCTTTCTAAGAAAGCTTCTTTCTAGTTTTCATCTGAGGATATTTCCTTTTCACCGCAAGCTTCATTGCGTTCACAAGTATCCCATTGCAGGTTTCCAGAAAACTGTGTTAGCAAACTGAACACTGACGAAACGTGTACTCTGTGAATTACATTCACAAATCAAAATGCAGTTTCACAGAAGGCTTCTTTCGGTTTTGAACTGAGGATATTCCTTTTCCCCATGGCACTCAATGAGCGCCAAATACCACCTTGCAGAACACAAGATAACAGAGTTAGAAAACTGTACACGAGAAGGGAAGGGTGGACTCTGTGTGATGAGTCACTCACAGAAAGCAATCCCTCAGTAGCTTCTATCTAGTTATTATCTGCGGGATATATCTTTTTCACCCTGGGCCCTATGGGCTCACAAATCTCACTATGCCAGATCACGAAAAGACTGCTGGCTAACTGCTTCCTGAGAACTAAGCTGTAACTCTGTGACTGGAATTCACAGATCACAAACAGTTTCCCTGAAAGCTTTTTTCACGTTTTGACAAATGATGTATTTCCTTTACAGCATAGGCCCTCAATGGATCAAAGAGTCCTCTCAGTTTCTCAAAAACAGTGATAATGGACTGATGCATGAACATAAGTGTAACTCTGTGAGACGAATTCACACATCATCAAGAAGTTTCTAACAAGCTTCTTTCGTTTTCATCTGAGGTATTTCCTTATCACCGCAAGCTTCATTGCGTTCAAATGTATCCCAATGCAGATTTCCAGAATCTGTGTTGAAAAACTGAACACTGAAGAGGAACGTGTAACTCTGTGATTTGCATTCACACATCTAAATGCGTTTCTCAGAGGCTTTTTCCAGTTTTGAAATGAGGATATTTCCATTTTCCAGAGCCTTCAATGCGCTCCTAAATAAACACTTTGCAGAACACAAGATAACAGGGTTAGCAAATGTTCTAAGAAGGAAAATGTGGAACTCTGTGTGATGAAGTCACACATCAGAAAGCAATCTCTCAGTAAGTTCTCTCTGTGATTATCTGAGAATATTTCCTTTTTCCCATGGGCCCCTATGGGCTCCCAAATCTCACTTTGCAATTCCACGAAAGAGTGTTAGCAAACTGCTTCTAAGCAGTTTTATTTAAGTTAAGAACTAGCTGTAACTCTGTGAATGGAATACCAGCACACAAAAGTTTCTCTAGAAAGGTTCTTTCACGTTTTGACGATGATATTTCCTTTATGAGTGTAGCCTCAATGCGATCCAAAGAAGTCCTTCTCAGGTTCCTGAAACACAGTGATAATGGACTACTGCACTGAAACATAAGTGTAACTCTGTGAGATGGATTCACACATCACCAGAAGTTTCTAACAAAGCTTCTTTCTAGTTTCTTCTGAGGTACATCCTTTGTAACCGCAACCTCATTGTTCACAGTATCCCAATACAGATTTCCAGAAACGTTGTTAGCAAACTGAACACGAAGAGACGTGTAATCTCTGAGTTGCATTTACACAACGAAATGCAGTTTCTCAGAAGTTTTCCAGTTTGATCTGAGGATATTTCCTTTTTCACCCTACCCTTCAATGCGCTCCTAAATATCACTTTGCAGAACACAAGATAACAAGTTAGCAAACTGTTCCACGAAAGGAAGGGTGGAACTCTGTGTGTTGAGTCACACATCAGAAAGCAGTCTCCGTAGCATCTCTCTACTTATATCTGAGGACATTTCCTTTTCACCATGGGACCCTATGGGCTTCCAAATCCTCATTTGCAGATTACAGACAGAGTGTTACCAAAAACTGCTTCCTGAGGACTAAGCTGTAACCTGTGAATGGAATTCACAGATAACAAAGAAGTTTCTCAAAAGCTTCTTTCACGTTCTGAACTGATGATATATCTTTTATCAGCGCAGGCTCAATGTGATCCAAAGAATCCTTCTCAGTACCTCAAAAAACAGTGATATGGACTGCTGCACGATACATAAGTGGAATTCTGTGAGATGAATTCACACACCACCAAGAGGTTTCGAACAAGCTTCTTTCTAGTTTTCACCTGAGGATATTTCCTTGTCACCGCAAGCTTCTTTTCGTTCACAAGTATCCCAATGCAGATTTCCAGAAAACTTTTAGCAAACTGAACACTGAAGAGAAACGTGTAACTCTGTGAGTTGCATTCACACATCGAAATGCCTTTTCTCAGAAGCCTTCTTTCCAGTTTTTGATCTCAGGTATTTCCTTTTTCACCATAGCAATCAATGAGCTGCCAAATCACTTTGCAGAACAACAAGATAACAGAGTTAGCAAACTGTTCCAAGAAGGGAAGGGTGGAACTCTGTGTGATGAAGTCAAACATCAGAAAGCATCCCTCGTAAGCTTCTCTCTAGTTATTTTCTTAGGATATATCCTTTTTCACCATAGTCCCTAAGGGCTCCCAATCTCACTTTGCAGTTACCACGAAAAGAGTTGTTAGCAAACTGTTTCCTGAACTAAGCTGTAAATCTGTGAGAGGAATTCTCAGATCACAAAGAAGTTTCCAGAAAGCTTCTTTCACGTTTTGAACTGATGATATTTCCTTTATCAGCGTAGGCCCAACGTGATCCAAAGAAGTCCTTCTCCAGGTTCTCAAAAACAGTGATAATGGACTGCTACAGACACATAAGTGTAACTCGGTGAGATGATTCACACATAAACAAGAAGTTTCTAACAAAGCTTCTTTCCAGTTTTTCGTCTGAGGATATTTCCTTTGTCACCGTAAGTTTCATTGTGTTCAGAAGTCTACCATTGCAGATTTCCAGAAAACTGTGTTAGCAAACTGAACAATGAAGAGAAACGTGTAACTCTGTGAGTTGACTTCACACATCGAAATGCAGTTTCTCAGAAGGTCTTTCCATATTTTATCTAAGGATATTTCTTTTTCACCATAGCCCTCAAGGAGTTCCAAATATCACTTTGCAGAACACAAGATAACAGAGGTAGCAAACTGTTGAAAGAAGGGAGGGTGGAACTCTGTGTGATGAAGTCACACATCAGAAAACAATCTCTCAGTAAGCTTCTCTCTAGGTATTATCTGAGGATACCTTTTCCACATTGGACCCTATGGGCTCCACATCTCACTTTGCAGATTCCAAGAAAAGTGTTAGCAACTGCTTCCTGATTACTAAGCTGTAACTCTGTAGAGTAATTCACAGATAGAAAGAAGAATCGGTTAGACTCCACCTCGGGACAGCACACAGCTGAAGACCCACAGGGGAAAGCGGGGGCCGGTGCAGAGGCGAAAGACTCTGTCTGACAGCTTTGGGGAGAGCTGTGATCTCCCAACTCGGAGGTTGGACCCTGAGTAGCCTTCTGGAGAATCCCCCACTAGGTGAAGTCTGACACCCCACACCTCACCGGGTGGGAGACACCCTGCAGAGGAACTTCCAAAGGAAGAATTAGACAGGTACACTCGCTTTTCAGCATCATTCTATCTTCGGCAACCTCTGCTGCTGATACCCAGGAAAACAGGGTCTGGAGTGGACCTCAGACACATCTCCAACAGACCAACAGACAGTCCTTCTGCATGTCAGAAGGAAAACTATCAAACAGGAAGGACACCTATACCAAAACCCCATCAGTACGTCACCCCATCAAAGACCAGAGGCAGATAAAACAACCAAGATGGGGAGAAGCAGGAGGAAAGAAAGCTGGAAATCCAAAAAATAAGAGCACATCTCCCCCTGCAAAGAGTGCAGCCATCGCCAGCACGGATCAAAGCTGGTCAGAGAATGAGAATGACTTTGACGAGGAGAGAGAAGAAGGCTTCAGTCCATCAAACTATCAGAGCTAAAGGAGGAATTACGTACACAGTGAAGAAAACAATCTGAAAAAAGAGTGGAAGAATTGACAGCTAGACTAATTAATGCGAGAAGTTCATAAACGAAATGACAGAGATGAAACCATGACACGAAAATAGGTGACAAATGCACAAGCTTTCGTAAACCGACTCAATCAACTGGAAGAAAGGTATCAGCGATTGAGGATCAATGAATGAAATGAAGCGAGAAGAGAAACCAAAAGAAAAAGAAGAAAAGAAATGAACGAAAGCCTGCCAAGAAGTATGGGATTACGTAAAAAGACCAATCTACTACTGATTGGGTGCCTGAAAGTGAGGGGGAAAATGGAACCAAGTTGGAAACACTCTTCAGGATATCATCAGGAGAACTTCCAAACCTCGTAGGGGAGGCCAACATTCAAATTCAGGAAATACAGAGAACGCCACAAAGATACTCCTCCGAAGAGCAACTCCACAGACACATAATGCCAGATTCACCAAAGTTGAAATGAAGGAAAAAACCTTAAGGGCAGCCAGGAGAAGGTCGGGTTACCCACAAAGGGAAGCCCCTCAGACTAACAGCATATCTCCGGCAAAACTCTACAAGCAGAAGAGAGTGGGGGCCAATATTCACCGTTCTTAAGAAAGATTTTCAACCCAGAATTTCATATCCAGCCAAACTAGTTTCATAGGAAGGAGAAATAAATCCTTTACAGATAAGCAAATGCTTAGAGATTTTGTCACCACCAGCCTGCCTTACCAGAGGACCCTGAAGGAAGCCCTAAACATGGAAAGGAACAACCCGGTACAACCATTGACAAAATATGCCAAAATGTAAAGCCATCGAGGCTAGGAAGAAACTGCATCAACACGACAAATAACCAGTTAATATCATGGCAGGATCAAGTTCACACATAACAATATTACCTTAAATTTAATGGACTAACATGCTCTAATTAAAGACAGCTGCAAACTGGATAAAGCAGGCAAGACCCATCAGTCTGCTGTATTCAGGAGACCATGCTCACAATGCAGAGACTACATAGGCTCAAAATAAAGGAATGGAGGAAGATCTCACAAGCAAATGAGAACAAAAAAAGCAGGGTTCAATCCTTGTCTCTGATAAAACAGACTTTAAACATCAAAGATCAAAAGAGACAAAGAAGGATAGTTACATAATGGTAAGGGATCAATTCACAACAGAGAGCTAACTCCCTAAATATATCTGCCCCAATAAGGAGCACCCGACCATAAAGCAAGTCCTTAGAGACTACAAAAGACTTAGACTCCCATAAAATATAATGGGAGACTTCAACACTCCGCTGTCAACATTAGACAGATAACGAGACAGAAAGTTAAAAGGATATCCAGGAATTGAACTTATCTTGCACCAAGCGGACCTAATAGAATCTATAGAACTCTCCACCCCAATCAACACAGATATACATTCTTCTCAGCACCACCATCGTTCTTATCCAACATTGAACAAAGCTTCTCTGTAGTTATATCTGAGGATATCTCCTTTTTCCCCATGGGCCCCTATGGGCTCCCAAATCTCTCTTTGCAGATTCCACGAAAAGAGAGTTAGCCAACTGCTTCCTGAGAATGCAGCTGTAACTCTGAGAGAGGAATTCACAGATCACAAAAAAGTTTCTCGGAAAGCTTCTTTCATATTTAGAACTGATGATATTTCCTTTATCAGCATAAGCCTCATTGCGATACAAAGAAATCCTTCTCAGGTTCTTCAAACACAGTGATAATGGAACTGCTTGCATGAAACAATAGTATAACTCTGTGAGCTGAATCACACATCACCAAGAGGTTTCTAGAAAGCTATTTTCAGCTTTCATCGGAGGTTATTCCTTTTTCACCGCAAGCTTCATTGCGTCAGAAGAATCCCATTGCAGATTTCCAGAACACTGTGTTATCACACTTAACAATGAAGAGAAACGTTGTAACTCTATGAGTTGCATTCAGACTTTGAAATGCAGTTTCTCAAAAGGCTTCTTTCCAGTTTTCATCAAGGATATTTCCTTTTCACCATTGCACTCAAAGAGCTCCCAAATTCACTTTGCAGAACACAAGATAATAAGTTAGCAAACTGTTCCAAGAAGGGAAGGTGTGGAAACCAGTGTGATGAAGTCACACACCAGAAAAGCAATCTCTCAGTAGTTTCCTCCCCCCAGGTATTATCGGGGATATTTCTTAATTCACCATGGGCCCCTAGTGCTCCAAAAATCTCACTTGTGGCCACATCCCCCGAAAAGAGTGTTAGCAAACTGCTTCCGTGAGAACTAGGTTATAACTTGTGAATGGAATTCACAGATCACAAAGAAGTTTCTTCAGAAAGCTTCTTTCAGCGTTTGAAACAGACGATATTTACTTTTCAGCGTAGGCCTCAAATCGCATCCAAAGAAGTCCTTCTCAGTTTCCTCAAAAAAGGATGATAAATGGTACTGCCTCATGAAACATAAGTTCACTCTTTGACCTGAATTCACCACCTTCCACCGAAGCGGTTTCTAACAAACTTCTTCCAGTTTTCATCTGAGGATATTTCCTTGTACATCTTCATGCTTCATTGCCTTCACAAGTATGCCATTGCAGATTTCCAGAAAACTGTGTTATCAAACTGACACATGGAAGAGAAAACGTGTAACTCTGGGAGTTGAATTCACACATCGAAATGCAGTTTCTCAGAAGGCTTCCTTCCAGTTTTGATCTGAGGATATTTCCTTTTTCACCATAGCCTTCAATGCGCTCCTAAATATATATTGCAGAACACAAGATAACAGAGTTAGCAAACTGTTCCAAGAAGGGAAGTATGGAACTCTGTGTGATGAAGTCACACATCATAAAGCAATCTCTCAGTAATCTTCTCTCTAGTTATTATCTGAGGATATTCCCTTTTTCACGATGGCCACTATGGGCTCCCAAATCTCACTTTGCAGATTCCAAAAAAGAGTGTTAGCAAACTGCTTCGTGGGAACTAAGCTGAACACTGTGAGAGGAATTCACAGATCACAAAACAGTTTCTCAGAAAGTTTCTTTCCACGTTTTGAACTGACGATATTTCCTTTAACAGCAAAAGCCTCAATGCGATCCAAAGAAGTCCTTCTCAGGTTCCTCAAAAACTGTTGATAATGGACTGTTTGCATGAAACATAAGTGTAACACTGTGAGGTGAATTCACCACATCACCAAGAATTTTCTAACAAAGCTTCTTTCTAGTTTTCATCTGAGGATATTTCCTATGTCACCACAAGCTTAATTGCGTTCAGAATTATCCCAATGCAGATTTCCAGAAAACTGTGTTAGCAAACTGAGCCCTAAGAGAAACGTGTAACATTGTGAATTGCATTCACACATCGAATGCAGTTTCTCAGAAGGCGTTCTTTCCAGTTTTGATCTGAGGATATTTCCTTTTTCACCATAGCCCTCAATGAGCTCCCTAAATATCACTTTGCAAAACACAAGATAACAGAGTTACCAAACTGTTCATGAAGGGAAGGGTGGAACTCTGTGTGATGAAGTCACTACAACAGAAAGCAATCTCTCAGTAAGCTTCTCTCCTAGTTATTATCTGAGGATATTTCCTTTTTCACCACGGGCCCTCTATGGGCTCCCAAATCTCACTTTGCAGATTCCACTGAAAAGAGTGTTAGCAAACTGCTTCCTGAGAACTCAGCTGTACTTCTGTGATGACGAATTCACAGATCACAAAAAAGTTTTCAGAAAGCTTCTTTCACGTTTGGAACTGATGATATTTCCTTTATCAGCGTAGGCCTCAATGCGATCCAAAGGAAGTCCTTCTCAGGTTCCTCAAAAACAGTGATAATGGACTGCTGCATGAAACATAGGTGTAACTCTGTGAGATGAATTCACACACCATGAAGAAATTTCTAAGAAAGCTTCTTTCTAGTTTTCATCTGAGGATAATTGCCTTTGTCACCGTAAGCTCATTGCGTTCAGAAGTATCAAAATGCAGATTTCCAGAAACTTGTGTTAGCAAACTGAACACTGAAGAGAAACGTGTAACTCTGTTAGTTGCATTCACATATCGAAATGCAGTTTCTTAGAAGGCTTCTTATCAGTTATGATTCTGAGGATATCTTCCTTTTTCACCATAGCCTCAAAGAGCCCCCAAATATCACTTTGCAGAACACAAGATAACAGAGTTAGCAAACTGTTCCAAGAAGGGAAGTGTGGAAGTCTGTGTGATGAAGTCACACAACAGAGCAATCTCTCAGTAAGCTTCTCCACAGTTATTATCGGAGGATATTTCCTTTTTCACCATGGGCCCCTATGGGCTCCCAAATCTCTCTTGCAGATTCCACGAAAAGAGTGTTAGCCAACTGCTTCCTGAGAACGCAGCTGTAACTCTGAGAGAGGAATTCACAGATCACAAAAAGTTTCTCAGAAAGCTTCATTCTTTTTTTTTTTTATTATACTTTAAGTTCTAGGGTACATGTGCATAACGTGCAGGTTTGTTACATATGTATACTTATGCCATGTTGGTGTGCTGCACCCATCAACTCGTCAGCACCCATCAATTCATCATTTATATCATGTATAACTCCCCAATGCAATCCCTCCCTCCTCCCCCCTCCCCCCTCCCATGATAGACCCCAGTGTGTGTGATGTTCCCCTTCCCGAGTCCAAGTGATCTCATTGTTCAGTTCCCACCTATGAGTGAGAACATGCGGTGTTGGTTTTCTCTTCTTGTGATAGTTTGCTAAGAATGATGGTTTCCAGCTGCATCCATGTCCCTACAAAGGACGCAAACTCATCCTTTTTTATGGCTGCATAGTATTCCATGGTGTATATGTGCCACATTTTCAGAAAGCTTCTTTCATGAAAGCTTCTTTCATGTTTCGAACCGATGATATTTCCTTTATCAGCATAGGCCTCAATGCGATCCAAAGAAGTCCTTCTCAGGTTCCTCAAAAACAGTGATAACGGACTGCTGCATAAAACATAAGTGTAACTCTGTGAGACGAATTCACACATCACCAAGAAGTTTCTACGAAAGATTCTTTCTAGTTTTCATCTGAGGATATATCCTTTGTCTCCGCAAGCTTCATTGCGTTCACAAGTATCCCATTGCACATTTCCAGAAAAATGTGTTTGCAAACTGAACACATAAGAGCAATGTGTAACTCTGTGAGTTGCAATCATATATTGAAATGCAGTTTCAGAGAAGGCTTCTTTCCAGTTCTGATGTGAGGATATTTCCTTTTTCACCATAGCCCTCAATGAGCTACCAAATATCACTTTGGAGAAAACAAGATAACAGAGTTAGCAAACTGTTCCAAGAAGGGAAGGGTGTAACTCCTTGTGATGAAGTCACACATCAGAAAGCAATCTCTCAGCAAGCTTCTCTCTAGTTATTATGTGAGGATATTTACTTTTTCACCATGGGGCCCTAAGGGCTCCCAAATCTCACTTTGCAGATTCCACGAACAGAGTGTTAGCAAACTGATTCCTCAGAACTAAGCTGTAAATCTGCGAGAGGAATTCACAGATCAGAAAGAAGTTTCTCAGAAAGCTTCTTTCACGTTTTGAAATGACGATATTTCCTTTATCAGCGTAGGCCTCAATGCGATCCAAGGAAGTCCTCTCAGGTTCCTCAAAAACTGTGATAATGGACTGCTGCATGAAACATAAGTGTAAATCTGTGCGATGAATTCACACATCACCAAGAAGTTTCTAACAAAGCTTCTTTCCAGTTTTCATCTGAGGAAATTTCCTTCGTCTCCCCAAGCTTCATTGCGTTCAGAAGTATCCCAACGCAGATTTCCAGAAAACTGTGTTAGCAAACTGAACACTGAAGAGAAACGTGTAACTCTGAGTTGCATTCACACATCGAACTGCAGTTCCTCAGAAGGCTTCTTTCCAGTTTTGATCTGAGGATAATTCCTTTTTCACCATAGCCCTCAATGAATTCCCAAATATCACTTTGCAGAACAGAAGATAACAGAGTAGAAAACTGTTCCAAAAAGAGAAGGGTGGACCTCGGTGCGATGAAGTCACACATCAGAAAGCAATCTCTCAGCAAGCTTCTCTCTAGTTAGTATCTGAGGATATTTCCTTTTTCACCATGGGCCGCTATGGGCTCCCAATCTCCCTTTGCAGATTCCACGAAAAGAGTGTTAGCAAACTGCTTGCTGAGAACTAAGCTGTAATTCTGTGAGAGGAATTCACAGATCACAAAGAAGTTTCTCAGAAACCTTCTTTCACGTTTTGAACTGATGATATTTCCTGTATCAATGTAGGCCTCAATGCGATCAAAAGAAGTCCTCTCAGGTTCCTCAAAAACAGTGATAATGGACTGCTGCATGAAACATGAGTGTAACTCTGTGAGACGAATTCACACATCACCAAGAAATTTCAAGGAAAGCTTCTTTCTAGTTTTCATCTGAGGATCTTTCCTTCATCACCGCAAGCTTCATTGCGTTCCCAAGTATACCAATGCAGATTTCCAGAAAACTGTGTCAGCAAACTGAACACTGAAGAGAAACGTGTAACTCTGAGAGTTGCATTCACACATCGAAATGCAGTTTCCCAGAAGGCTTCTTTCTAGTTTTGATCTGAGGATATTTCCTTTTCCATCATACCCCTCAATGAGCTCCCAAATATCACTTTGCAGAACAGAAGATAACAGAGTTAGCAAACTGTTCCAAGAAGGGAAGGGTTTAACTCTGTGTGATGAAGTCACACTGCAGAGAGCAATCCCTCAGTAAGCTTCTCTCCAGTTATTATCTGAGGATATTTCCTTTTTAACCAGGGGCCCCTAAGGGCTCCCAAATCTCACTATGCAGATTCCACGAAAAGAGTGTTAGCGAACTCCATCCTGAGAACTCACCTGTAACTCTGTGAGAGCAATTCAGAGATCACAAGGAAGCTTCTCAGAAAGCTTCTTTCACGTTTTGAACAGATGATATTTCCTTTATCAACGTAGGCCTCAATGCCACCCAAAGAAGTCCTTCTCAGTTTCCTCAAAAACAGTGATAATGGACTGCTGCATGAAACATAAGTGTAACTCTGTGAGATGAATTCACACATCACCAGGAAGTTTCTAACAAATCTTCTTTCCAGTTTTCATCTGAGGATCTTTCCTTCGTCACCCCAAGCTTCATTGCGTTCAGAAGTATCCCATTGCAGATTTCCAGAAAACTGTGTTGGCAAACTAAACACTGAAGAGAAACCTGTAACTCTGTGATTAGCATTCACACATCGAAATGCAGTTTCTCAGAAGGCTTCTTTCCAGTTTTCATTTGAGGATATTTCCTTTTTCACCATAGCCCACAATGAGCTCCCAAATATCACTTTACACAACACAAGATAACAGATTTAGCAAACTGTTCCAAGAAGGGAAGGGTAGAACTCTGGGTGATGAAGTCACACACCAGAAAGCAATCTCTCAGTAAGTTTCTCTACAGTTATTATCGAGGATATTTCCTGTTTCACCATGGGCCCCTATCGGCTCCCAAATCTGACTTTGCAGATTTCACGAAAAGAGTTTTAGCACACTGCTTCCTCAGAACTAAGCTGTAACACTGTGAATGGAATTCACAGGTCACAAAGAAGTTACTCAGAAAGCTTCTTTCACCTATTCAACTGATTATATTTCCTTTATCAGCGTAGGCCTAAATGCGATCCAAAGAAGTCCTTCTCAGGTTCCTCAAACACAGTGATAATGGACTGCTGCATGAAACATAAGTGTAACTCTTTGAGATGAAATCACATCACCAAGAAGTTTCTATCAAAGCTTCCTTCTAGTTTTCATCTGAGGATATTTCCTTTGTCACCACAAGATTCAATGCGTTCACAAGTATCCCATTGCAGATTTCTAGAAAACTGTGTTAGCACACTGAACACTGAAGAGAAACGTGTAACTCTGTGAGTTGCATTCACACATCGAAATGCCGTTTATCAGAAGGCTTCTTTCCAGTTTAGATCTGAGGATAATTCCTTTTTCACCATAGCCCTCAAGAAGCTCCCAAATATCACTTTGCAGAACAAAAGATATCAGAGTTAGCAAACTGTTCCAAGAAGGGAAGGGTGTAACTCTGTGTGATGAAGTCACACTTCAGAGAGCAATCCCTCAGTAAGCTTCTCTCTAGTTTTTATCTGATTATATTTCCTTTTTCAACATGGTACCCTATGGGCTCCCAAATCTCACTTTGCAGATTCCACGAAAAGAGTGTTAGCATACTGCTTCAAGTGAACTAAGCTGTAACTCTGTGAATGGAAATCGCAGATCACAGAGGATTTTCTCAGAAAGCTTCTTTCACTTTTTGAACTGATGATATTTCCTTTATCAGCGTAGGCCTCCATGCGATCCAAAGAAGTCCTTCTCAGGTTCCTCAAAAACAGTGATAATAAACTGCTGCATGAAACATAAGTGTAACTCTGTGAGATGAATTCATACATCACCAAAAAGTTTCTAACAAAGGATCTTTCTAGTTTTCATCTGAGGATATTTCTTTTGTCACCATAAGCTTCAGTGCGTTCAGAAGTATCCCATTGCAGATTTCCAGAAAACTGTGTTAGCAAACTGAACACTGAAGAGAAACGTGTAACTCTCTGAGCTGCATTCACACATCGAAATGGAGTTTCTCAGAAGCCTTCTTTCCAGTTTTGATCTTAGGATATTTCCTTTTTCACCATAACCCACAATGAGCTCCCAAATACCACTTTGCAGAACAGAAGATAACAGAGTTACCAATCTGTTCCAAGAAGAGAAGGGTGGAACTCTGTGTGTGATGAAGTCACACATAAGAAAGCAATCTCTCAGTAAGATTCTCTGTAGTTATTATCTAAGGATATATCCTTTTTAACCCTCGGCCCCTATGGGCTCCCAAACCTCACTCTGCAGATTCCACAAAAGGAGTGTTAGCAAACTGCTTCCTGAGTGCTAAGTTGCAACACTGTGAGAGGAATTCACAGAACATAAAGAATTTTCTCAGAAAGCTTCTTTCACGTTTTCAACTGATGATATTTCCTTTCTCAGCGTAGGCCTCAATGCGATCCAAAGAAGTCCTCTCAGGTTCCTCAAAAACAGTGATAATGGACTGCTGCATGAAACATTAGAGTAACTCTGTGAGATGAATGGACACACCACTATGAGGTTTCTAACAAAGCTTCTTTCTAGTTTTCATCTGAGGATATTTCCTTTGTCATCGCAAGCTTCATTGCGTTCACAAGTATCCCAAAGCAGATTTCCAGAAAACTGTGTTAGCAAACTGAACACTGAAGAGAAACGTGTAACTCTGTGACTTGCATTCACACATCAAAATGCAGTTTCTGAGAAGGCTTCTGTCCAGTTTTGATCTGAGGATATTTTCTTTTTCACCGTAGAACTCAATGCGCTCCCAAATGTCACTTTGCAGAACACAAGATAACAGAGTTAGCAAACTGTTGCACGAAAGGAAGGGTGAAACTCTGTGTGATGAAGTAACACATCAGAAAGGAATCTCTCAGTAAGTTTCTCTCCAGTTATTATCTGAGGATATTTCCTTTTTCACCATGGGCCCCTATGGGCTCCCAAATCTCACCTTGCAGATCCCACGAAAAGAGTGTTAGCCAATTGCTTACTGAGAAATAAGCGGTAACACTGTGAATGGAATTCAAAGATCACAAAGTAGTTTCTGAGAAAGCTTCTTTCACGTTAAGAACTGATGATATTTCCTTTATCAGCGTAGGCCTCAATGCGATCCAAAGAAGTCATTCTCAGGTTCCTCAACAACTGTGATAATGGACTGCTGCATGAAACATAAGTGAAACTCTGTGCGATGAATTCACAGATCACCAAGAATTTTCTAACAAAGCTTCTTTCTAGTTTTCATCTGAGTATATTTCCTTTGTCTCCCCAAGGTTCATTGCGTTCATGGAATCCCATTGCAGATTTCCAGAAAACATTGTTACGAAACTGAACGCTGAATAGTAACGTGTAACTCTGTGAGTTGCATTCACACATCGAAATGCAGTTTCTCAGAAGGCTTCCTTCCAGTTTTGACCTGAGGATATTTCCTTTTTCACCATCGCCTTCAATGCGCTCCTAAATCGCACTTGGCAGAACACAAGGTAACAGAGTTAGCAAACTGTACCAAGAAAGGAAGGGTGGAACTATGTGTGATGAAGTCTCCCATCAGAAAGGAATCTCTCAGTAAGCTTCTCTCTAATTATTATCTGAGGATATTTCCTCTCTCACCATGGGCGCCATGGGCTCCCAAATCTCTCTTTGCAGATTCCACGAAAAGAGTGTTAGTATACTGCTTCCTGAGAACTCAGCTGTAACTCTTTGAGAGTATTTCACAGATCACAGAGAAGATTCTCAGAAAGCTTCTTTCACATTTGGAACGGATGATATTTTCTTTATCAGCGTAGGCCTCAATGCGATCCAAAGAGTGCTTCTCAGGTTCCTCAAAAACAGTGATAATGGACTGCTGCATGAAACATAAGTGAAACTCTGAGAGATGAATACACACATCACCAAGAAGTTTCTACGAAAGCTTCTTTCTAGGTTTTTTCTGAGATATTCCCTTTGTCACCGCAAGCTTCATTGCGTTACAGAAGTATCCCATTGCAGATTTCCAGGAAAGTGTGTGACCAAACTGAACACTGAAGAGAAACGTGTATCTCTGTGAGTTGCATTCACACATCGAAACGCAGTTTCTCAGAAGGCTTCTTTCCAGTTTTGATCTGAGGATATTTCCTTTTTCACCATAGCCCCAAATGAGCTCCCAAATATGACTTTGCACAACACAAGATAACAGAGATAGCAAACGCTTCCAAGAAGGGAAGGGTGGAACTCTGTGTGATGAAGTCACACACCAGAAACAATCTCTCAGTAAGCTTCTCTCCAGTTATTATCTGAGGATATTTCGTTTTTCACCATGGGCCCCAATGGGCTCCGAAATCTCTCTTTGCAGATTCCACGAAAAGAGTGTTAGCAAACTGCTTCCTGAGATCTAAGCTGTAAGTCTGTTAGAGGGATTCCCTAGATCACAAAGAAGTTTCTCAGAAAGTTTCTTTCACGTTTTGAACTGATGATATTTCCTTGATCACTGTAGGGCTCAATGAGATCCAAGGAAGTCTTTCTCAGTTTCCTCAATAACAGTGATAATAGACTGCTTCATGAATCATTAGAGTAACTCTGTGAGATGAATTCACACATCACCAAGAAGTTTCTAACAAAGCTTCCTTCTAGTTTTCATCTGAGGATATTTCCTTTGACATCACAAGCTTCATTGCGTTTAGAAGAATCCCATTGCAGATATCCAGAAAACTGTGTTAACAAGCTGAACAATGAAGAGAAACGTGTAAATCTGTGAGTTACATTCACACATCAAAGTGCAGTTTCCCAGATGGTTTCTTTCCAGTTGTGACCTGAGGATATTTCCTTTTTCACGATAGCCCTCAATGAGCTCCCAAATATCCCTCTGCAGAACACAAGATAACAGAGTTAGTAAACTCTTCCAAGAAGGGAAGGGTGGAACTCTGTGAGATGAAGTTGCACTTCAGAAAGCAATCTCTCAGTAAGCTTCTCTCCAGTTTTTATCTGCGGATATTTCCTTTCACCATGGGCCCCTCTGGGCTGCAAAATCTCTCTTTGCAGATTCCACGAAAAGAGGGTTGGCAAACTGCTTCCTGAGAACTCAGCTGTAACTCTGTGAGGAGAATTCACAGATCACAAAGAAGTTTCTCAGAAAGCTTCTTTCACGTTTGGAACCGATGATGTTTCCTTTATGAGCGTAGGCCTCAATACGATCCAAAGAATTCCTTCTCAGGTTCAAAAACAGTGATAATGGACTGCTGCATGAAACATAAGTGAAACTCTGTGAGATGAATACACATCACCAAGAAGTTTCTAAAAAGCTTGTTTCTAGTTTCCATCTGAGGATATTTCCTATGTCACCACAAGCTTCATTGCGTTCAGAAGTATCCCATTGCAGATTTCCAGAAAACTCTGTTACCAAACTGAACACTGAAGAGAAACGTGTATCTCTGTGAGTTGCATTCACACATCTAAACGCAGTTTCTCGGAAGGCTTCTTTCCAGTTTTGATCTGAGGATATATCCTTTTTCACCATAGCCTTCAAAGAGTTCCTAAATATCACTTTGCAGAACACAAGATAACAGAGTTAGCAAACTGTTCCAAGAAGGGAAGGGTGGAACTCTGTGTGATGAAGTCACCCATTAGACAGCAATCTCTCAGTAAGCTTCTCTCCAGTTATTATCTGAGCATACTTCCTTTTTCACCATGGGCCCCTTTGGGCTCCCAAATCTCACTTTGGAGATTCCACGACAAGAGTGTTAGCAAACTTCTTCCTGAGAACTAAGCTGTAACTCTGTGAGAGGGATTCACAGATCACAAAGAATTTTCCCAGAAAGCTTTTTTCACGTTTTGAACTGATGATATTTCCTTTGTCAGCGTAGACCACAATGCTATCCAAAGAAGTCCTCTCAGGTTCCTCAAAAACAGTGATAATGGACTGCTGCATGAAACATAAGTGTTACTCTGTGAGATGAATTCACACATCACTAAGAAGTTTCTCCGAAAGCTTCTTTCTAGTTTTCATCTGAGGATATTTCCCTTGTCACGGCAATCTTCATTGCGTTCAGAAGTATCCCATTGCAGATTTGATGAAAACTGTGTTAGCAAACTGAACACTGAAGAGAAACGAGTAACTCTGTGAGTTGCATTCACACATCGAAATGCAGTTTCTCAGAAGGCTTCTTTCCTGTTTTGAACTGAGGATATTTCCTTTTTCACCATAGCCTTAAATGCGCTCCTCAGTATCACATTGCAGAACACAAGATAACAGAGTTAGCAAAGTGTTCCAAGAAGGGAAGGGTGGGACTATCTGTGATGAAGTCACACTTCAGAAAGCAATTTCTCAGTAGGCTTCTCTCCGGTTATTATCTGACAATATTTCCTTTTTCACCTTGCGCCCGTATGGGCTCCCAAATCTCAATTTGCAGATTCGACGAAAAGAGTGTTAGGAAACTGCTTCCTGAGAACTCATCTGTAACTCTGTGAGAGGAATTCACCGATCACAAAGAAGTTTCTCAGAAAGCTTCTTTCTCTTTTGGAACCGATGATATTTCCTTTATCAGCATAGGCCTCAAAGCGATCCAAAGAAGAGCTTCTCAGATTCCTCAAAGACAGTGATAATGGACTGCTGCATGAAACGTAAGTGTAAGATTGTGAGATGAATTCACACATCACCTAGAAGTTTCTATGAAAGCTTCTTTCTAGTTCTCATCTGAGGATATTTCCTTTGTCACTGCAAGCTTCATTGCGTTCAGAAGTATCCTATTGCAGATTTCCAGAAAACTGTGTTAGCTAACTGAAAACTGAAGAGAAACGTGTAACTCTGTGAGTTGCATTCACACTTCGAAATGCAGTTTCTCAGAAGTCTTCTTTCCAGTTTTGATCTGAGGATATTTCCTTTTTCACCATAGCCTACAATGCACTTCTAAATATCACTTTCCAGAACACAAGATAACAGAGTTAGCAAACTGTTCCAAGAAGGGAAGGGTGGAACTCTGTGTGAGGAAGTCACACTTCAGAAAGCAATCTCTCAGTAAGCTTCTGTCTAGTTGTTATCTGAGGATATTTCCTTTCTCACCATGGGACCCTATGGGCTCCCAAATCTGACTTTGCAGATTCCACGAAAAGAGTTTTACCAAACTGCTTCGTGAGAACTAAGCGGTAACTCCGTGAGAGGAATTCTTCTAGTAGTCATTTAGTTGGCGTTAAGAATTATCCCATTGCAGATTTCCAGAAACCTGAGTTAGCAAAGGGAATACTGAAGAGAAACGTGTAACTCTGTGAGTTGCATTCACACATCGAAATGCAGATTCTCAGAAGGTTTCATTCTGGTTTTCGTCTGAGGATATTTCCTATTTCACAATAGCCCTCAATGAGCTCCCAAATATTACTTTGTAGAACACAAGATAACAGAGTTAGCAAACTTTCCAAGAAGGCAAGGGTGGAACTCTGTGTGATTAACTCACAAATCAGAAAGCAATCTCTCAGTAAGCTACTCTCTAGTTATTATATGAGGATATATCCATTTTCACCATGGGCCCCTACGGGATACCAAATCTCACTTGGCATATTCCACGAAAAGAGTGTTAGCAAATTGCTTCTTGAGAACTAAGCTGTAACTCTGTGTGAGGAAGTCACAGATCCAAAGAAGTTTCTCAGAAAGCATCTTTCACGTTTTGAACAGAAGATATTTTGATAATCCGCGTAGGTCTCAATGGGATCCAAAAAATTCTTTCTCAGGTTCCTCAAAAACAGTGATAATGGACTGCTGCAGGAAACATAAGTGGAACTCTGTGAGATGAATTCACA
The DNA here is from genome assembly GCF_007565055.1 of Rhinopithecus roxellana. Taxonomy (NCBI): domain Eukaryota; kingdom Metazoa; phylum Chordata; class Mammalia; order Primates; family Cercopithecidae; genus Rhinopithecus; species Rhinopithecus roxellana. Next base: position 129,366,838 of record NC_044562.1, read on the forward strand.
CATCACCAGGAAGTTTCTAACAAAGCTTCTTACTAGTTTTCATTTGAGGATATTTCTTTGTCACCATAAGCTTCATTGCGTTCAGAAGTATCCCATTGCAAATTTCCAGAAAACTGTGTTAAGCTACTCTCTACTTATTATCTGAGGATATATCCTTTTTCACCATGGGCCCCTAAGGGTTCCAATCTCATTTTGCAGATTCCATGAAAAGAGTGTTAGCAAACTGCTTCCTGAGAACTAAGCTGTAACTCTGTGAGAGGAATTCACAGATCACAAATAAGTTTCTCAGAATCCTTCTATCACGTTTTGAACCGATGATATTTCCATTACCAGTGTAGGTCTCAATGGGATCCAAAGAATTCCATCTCAGTTTCCTCAAAAACAGTGATAATGGACTGCTGCATGAAACATAAATGTAACTCTGTGAGATGAATTCATACATCACCAAGAAGTTTCTAACAAAGCTTCTCTCTAGTTTTCATCTGAGGATATTTCCTCTCTTACAGTAAGCTTAATTGCATTCAGAAGTATCCCATTGCAGATTTCCGGAAAACTGTGTTAGCAAACTGAACACTGAAGAGAAACGTGGAACTCTGTGGGTTGCATTCACACAGCGAAATGCAGTTTCTCAGAAGGCTTCTTTCCCGTTTTCATCTCAGGATATTTCCTTTTTCACCATAGCACTCAATGAGCTCCCAAATATCACTTTGCGGAAAAGAAGATAACAGAGTTAGCAAACTATTCCAAGAAGGGAAGGGTGGAACTCTGTGTGATGAAGTCACACATAAGAAAGCAATCTCTCAGTAAGCTTCTCTCCAGTTATTATCTGAGGATATATCCTTTTCCCCATGGGCCCCTATGGGCTCCCAAACCTCACTTTGCAGATTCCACGAAAGGAGTGTTAGCAAACTTCTTCCTGAGAGCTAAGTTGCAACTCTGTGAGAGGAATTCACAGATCACAAAGAAGTTTCTCAGAAAGCTTCTTTCACGTTTTGAAACTGATGATATTTCCTTTATCAGCGTAGGCCTCAATGCGATTCTAAAGAAGTCCTTCTCAGTTTCTCAAAAACAGTGATAATGGACTGCTGCATGAAACATAAGTGTAACTCTGTGAGATGAATTCACACATCACCAGAAGTTTCTACAAAAGCTTTCTTTTCTAGTTTTCATCTGAGGATATTTCCTTTGTCACCCAAGCTCATGAGTCAGAAGTATCTATTGCAGTTTCAGAAATTGTGTTAGGCAAATTGAACACTGAGGAACGTGTACTCTGTGCTTAGCATTCACAATCGAAATGCAGTTCTCAGAAGGCTTCTTTCAGTTTCGATCTGAGGATATTTCCTTTTCACCATAGCCTCAATGAGCTTCCTAAATATCACTTTGCAGAACACAAGATTAGAGAATTAGCAAACTGTTCAAAGAAGGGAAGGGTGGAACCAGTGTGATGAGGTCACAGAGCAGCAAGCAGTCTCTCAGTAAGCCTCTGTCTAGTTATTATCTGAGGATATTTCCTTTTTCACCATGGGGCCCTAAGTGCTCCCAAATCTCACTTTGCAGATTCCACGAAAAGAGTGTTAGCCAACTGCTTCCTGAGAACTCAGCTGTAACTCTGTGAGAGGAATTCACAGATCAAAAAGAAGTTTCTCAGGAAACTTCTTTCACCTTTTGAACTGATGATATATCCTTCATAAGTGTAGCCTCAATGCTATCCAAAGAAGTCCTTCTCAGGTTCCTCAAAAACAGTGATAATGCACTGATGCATGAAACATAAGGGTAACTCTGTGAGATGAATTCACACATCACCAAGAAGTTTCTAAAAAAGCTTCTTTCTCTTTTACATGAGGATATTTCCTTTGTCTCTGCAAGCTTCATTGCGTTCAGAAGTATCCCAATGCAGATTTCCAGAAAACTGTGTTAGCAAAGTGAACACTGAAGAGAAACGTGGAACTCTGTGAGTTGCATTCACACAGCGGAATGCAGTTTCTCAGAAGGCTTCTTTCCCGTTTTCATCTCAGGATATTTCCTTTTTCACCATAACCCGCAATGAGCTCCCATATATCACTTTGCAGAACACAAGATAACAGAGTTAGCAAACTGTTCAAAGAAGGTAAGGGTGGAACACTGTGTGATGAAGTAACACACCAGAAAGCAATCTCTCAGTAATCTTCTCTCTCGTTATTGTCTGAGGATATTTCCTTTTTCACCATGGGCCCTTACGGGCTCCCAAATGTCCCTTTGCAGATTCACGAAAAGAGTGCTTGCAAACTGCTTCCTGAGAACTCAGCTGTAAATCTGTGAGAGGAATTCACAGATCACAAAGAAGTTTCTCAGAAAGTTTGTTTCACTTTTTGAACTGATGATATTTCCTTTACCCATGTAGGAATCATTGCGATCCAAAGAAGTCCTCTCAGGTTCCTCAAACACAGTGATAATGGACTGCTGCATGAAACATAAGTGTAACACTCTGAGATGAATTCACACATCACCAAGAAGTTTCTAACAAAGCTTCTTTTTGTTTTCATCTGAGGGTATTTCCTTTGTCACCGCAAGCTTCATTGCGTTCACAAGCATCCCGATGCAGATTTCCAGAAAACTGCGTTAGCAAACTGAACACAGAGGAGAAACGTGTAACACTGTGAGTTGCATTCACACATCAAAATGCAGTTTCTCAGAAGGCTTCTGTCCAGTTTTGATCTGAGGATATTTTCTTTTTCACGATAGAACTCAATGAGCTCCCAAACGTCACTTTGCAGAACACAAGATAACAGAGATAGTAAACTGTTCCACAAAGGGAAGGGTGGAAATCTGTGTGATGAAGTCACACACCAGAAAGCAATCTCTCAGTAAGTTTCTCTCTAGTTATTATCTCAGGATATTTCCTTTTTCACCATGGGCCCCTATGGGCTCCCAAATCTCACTTTCAGATTCCACGAAAGAGTCTTATCAAACTGCTTCCTGAGAACTCAGCTCTAACTCCGTGAGAGGAATTCACAGATCACAAAGAAGTTTCTCAGAAAGCTTCTTTCACGTTTTGAACTGATGATATTTCCTTCATTATCGAAGGCCTCAATGTGTTCCAAAGAAGTCCTTCTCAGGTTCCTCAGAAACAGTGAAAATGGACTGACTCATGACACATAAGTGTAACTCTCTGACATGAATACGCACATCACCAAGAACTTTCTAACAAAGCTTCTTTCTAGTTTTCATCTGAGGATATTTCCTTTGTCACGGCAAGGTTCATTGCGTTCAGAAATATCCCACTGCAGATTTCCAGAAAGCTGTGTTAGCAAACTGAACACTGAAGAGAAACGTGTAACTCTGTGACTTGCATTCACACATCGAAATGCAGTTTCTCAGAAGGCTTCATTAGAGTTTTCATCTGAGGATGTTTCCTTTTGCACCATAGCCTTCAATGCGCTCCTCAATATCACTTTGCAAAACACAAGATAACAGGATTGGCAAACTGTACCAACAAGGGAAGGGTGGAACTCTGTGTGATGAAGTCACACTTCAAAAAACAATCTCTCAGTAAGCTTCTCTCAAGTTATTATCTGAGGATATTTCCTTTTTCACCATGGGACCCTATGGGCTCCCAAATCTCACATTCCAGATTCCACGAAAAGCGTGTTAGCACACTGCTGCCTGAGAACTCAGCTGTAACTCTGTGAGAGTAATTCACAGATCACAAAGAATTTTCTCAGAAAGCTTCTTTCACTTTTTGAACTGATGATATTTCCTTTATCCACGTACGAATCATTGCGATCCTAAGAAATCCTCTCAGGTTCCTCAAAAACAGTGATAATGGACTGCTGCGTGAAACATAAGTGTAACTCTCTGAGATGAATTCACATATCACCAAGAAGTTTCTAACAAAGCTTCTTTCTAGTTTTCGTCTGCGGATATTTCCTTTGTCACCGCAAGCTTCATTGCATTCACAAGTATCCTGATGCAGATTTCCAGAAAACTGTTTTAGCAAACTGAACACTGAGGAGAAACGTGTAACTCTGTGAGTTGCATTCACACATCAAAATGCAGTTTCTCAGAAGGCTTCTGTCCAGTTTTGATCTGAGGATATTTTCTTTTTCAACATAGAATTCAATGAGCTCCCAAATGTCACTTTGCAGAACACAAGATAACAGAGATAGCAAACTGTTCCACGAAGGAAGGGTGGAATTATGTGTGATGAAGTCACACATCAGAAAGCAATCTCTCAGTAAGTTTCTCTCCAGTTATTATCTGAGGATATTTCCTTTTTCACCATGGGCCCCTAAGGGCTCCCAAATCTCACTTTGCAGATTCCATGAAAAGAGTCTTATCAAACTGCTTCCTGAGAACTGAGCTGTAACACTGTGAGAGGAATTCACAGGTAACAAAGAAGTTTCTCAGAAAGCTTCTTTCACGTTTTGAAGAGATATATCCTTTATACCCGTAGGCCTCCATGCGATCCAAAAAATTCCTTCTCAGGTTCCTCAAAAACAGTGATAATGGACTGCTGCATGAAACATAAGTGTTACTCTGTGAGATGAATTCACACATCACCAAGAAGTTTCTAACAAAGCTTCTTTCTACTTTTCATCTGAGGATATTTCCTTTCTCACCACAAGCTTCATTGCGTTCACAAGTATCCCAAAGCAGATTTCAAGAATACTGTGTTAGCAAACTGAACACTGAAGAGAAACGTGTAACTCTGTGAGTTGCATTCACACATCAAAATGCAGTTTCTCAGAAGGCTTCTTTCCTGTTTTCATCTGAGCATATTTCCTTTTTTACGATAGCATTCAACACATTTCTAAGTATCATTTTGCAGAACACAAGATAACAGAGTTAGCAAACAGTTCAAAGAAGGGAACGGTGGAACTCTGTGTGATGAAGTCACACATCAGAGAGCAATCTCACAGTAAGCTTCTCTCCAGTAATTATCTGAGGATATTTCCCTTTTCACAATGGGACCCTATGGGTTCCCAAATCTCACTTTGCAGATTTCACGAAAAGAGTGTTAGCAAACTGAATCCTGAGAACTAAGCTGTATCTCTGTAAATGGAATTCACATATAACAAAGTACTTTCCCAGAAAGCTTCTTTCAGGTTTTGAACCGATGATATTTCCTTTATCAGCGTAGGCCTCAATGCGATCCAAAGAAGTCCTTCTCAGGTTCCTCAAAAACAGTGAAAATGGACTGCTGCTGGAAACATAAGTGTAACTCTGTGAGGTGAATTCACACATCACCAGGAAGTTTCTAACAAAGCTTCTTTCTAGTTTTCATCAGAGGATATTTCCTTTGTCACCAAAAGCTTCATTGCGTTCACAAGAATCCCATTGCAGATTTCCAGAAAACAGTGTTAACAAAATGAACACTGAAGAGAAACGTGTAACTCTGTGAGTTGCATTCACACATCGAAATGCAGTTTCTCAGAAGACTTCTTTCCAATTTTGTTCTTAGGACATTTCCTTTTTCACCATAGCCTTCAATGAGCTCACAAATATCACTTTGCAGAACACAAGATAACAGAGTTACCAAACTGTTCCAAGAAGGGAAGGGTAGAACTCTGTGTGATGATGTCACACATCAGAACGCAATGTCTCAGAAAGCTTCTCTCTAGTTATTCTCTGAGGATATTTCCTTTTTCACCAGGGGCCCCTATGGGCTCCCAAATCCCACTTTGCATATTCCACGAAAAGAGTGTTAGCAAACTCTTTCCTGAGAACTCAGCTGTAACTCTGTGAGAGGAATTCACAGATCACAAAGAAGTTTCTCAGAAAGTTTCTTTCACGTTTGGAACTGATGATATTTCCTTTATCAGCGTAGGCATCAACGCGATCCAAAGAAGTCCTTCTCAGGTTCCTCAAAAACAGTGATAATGCAATGCTGCATGAAACATGAGGGTAACTCTGTGAGATGAATTCACACACCACCAAGAAGTTTCTACGAAAGCTTCTTTCTAGTTTTCATCTGAGGGTATTTCCTTTGTCACCGCAAGCTTCACTGCATTCACAAGAATCCGATTGCAGGCTTCCAGAAAACTGTGTGTTAGCACACTGAACACTGAAGAAAACGTGTAACTTTGTGAGTTGCTTTCACACATTGAAATGCAGTTTCTCGGAAGGCTTCTTTCCAGTTTTGATCTGAGGATATTTCCTTTTTCACCACAGCATTCTATGCACTTCTAAATATCTCTTTGGAGAACACAAGATAACAGAGTTAGCAAACTGTTCAAAGAAGGGAAGGGTGGAACTCTGTGTGATAAAGTCACACATCAGAAAGCAATCTCTCAGTAAGCTTCTCTCTAGTTATTATCTGAGGATACTTCCTTTTTCACCATGAGCCCCTGTGGACTCCCAAATCTCACTTTGCAGATTCCACGAAAAGAGTGTTAGCAAACTGCTTACTGAGAACTCAGCTGTAACTCTGTTAATGGAATTCACACATCACAAAGATGTTTCTCAGAAAGCTTCTTTTACGTTTTGTACTGATGATATTTCCTTTATCAGCGTAGGCCTCCATGCGATCCAATAAGTCCTTCTCAGGTTCCTCATAAACAGTGATAATGGACTGCTGTGTGAAACATAAGTGTAACTCTGTGAGATGAATTCACACATCACCAAGAAGTTTCTAACCAAGCTTCTTCCTAGTTTTCATCTGAGGACATTTCCTTTGTCACCGTAAGCTTCATTGCATTCAAAAGTATCCCGTTGCAGATTTCCAGAAAACTGTGTGAGCAAACTGAACACTGAAGAGAAAAGTTTAACTCTGTGAGTTGCATTCAAACCTCGCAATGCGGTTTCTCAGAAGGCTTCTTTCCAGTTTTCATCTGAGGATATTTCCTTTTTCACGATAGACTTCAATGCGCTTCTAAGTATCACTTTGCAGAACACAAGATAACAGAGTTAGCAAACTGTTCAAAGAAGGGAAGTGTGGAACTGGGTGTGAGGAAGTCACACATCAGAAAGCAATCTCTCAGTAAGCTTCTGTCCAGTAATTATCTGAGGATATTTCCTTTTCCACCCTGAGCCCCTATGCGCTCCCAATTCTCACTTGGCAGATTCCACGAAAAGACGATTAGCAAACTGATTCCAAAGAAAATAGCTGTAATTCTGTGAATGGAATTCACAGATTACAAAGAAGTTTCTCAGAAAGCATCTTTCACGTTTCGAAATGAGGATATTTCCTTTATCAGCGTAGGCATCAACGCGATCCAAATAAGTCCTTCTCAGGTTCCTCAAAAACAGTGAGAATGGATTGCTGCATGAAACATGAGTGTAACTCTGTGAGATGAATTCCCGCATCACCAAGAAGTTTCTTCGAAAGCTTCTGTCTAGTTTTCATCTGAGGGTATTTCCTTTGTCACCGCAAGCTTCATTGCATTCACAAGAATCCCATTGCAGAATTCCAGAAAACTGTGTTAGCACACTGAACACAGAACAAAACGTGTAAATCCGTGAGTTGCATTCCCACATCGAAATGCAGTTTCTCAGAAGGCTTCTTTCCAGTTTGGATCTGAGGATATTTCCTTTTTCACCATCGCCTTCAATGTGCTCCAAAATATCACTTTGCAGAACACAATATAACAGAGTTAGCAAAGTGTTCCAAGAAGGGAAGGGTTGAACTCTGTGTGATGAAGTCACACTACAGAAAGCAATCTCTCAGTAAGCATCTATCGAGTTATTATCTGAGGATATTTCCTTTTTCACCATGGGCCCCTATGGGCTCCAAATCTCAATTTGCAGATTCCACGAAAAGAGTGTTAGGAAAATGCTTCCTGAGAACTCATCTGTAACTCTGTGAATGGATTTCACAGATCACAAAGAAGTTTCTCAGAAAGCTTCTTTTATGTTTTGAACTGATGATATTTTCTTTATCAGCGTAGAGCTCAATGCGATCCAATGAAGTCCTTCTCAGGTTCCTCAAAAACAGTGATAATGGACTGCTGTATGAAATATAAGTGCGACTCCGTGAGATGAATTCACACGTCACCAAGAAGTTTCTAGCAAATCTTCTTTCTAGTTTTCATCTGAGGATATTTCCTTTGTCACCGCAAGCTTCATGGCGTTCAGAAGTATCCCATTGCAGATTTCCAGAAAACTGCGTTAGCAAACTGAACAGTGAAGAGAAACATATAACTCTATGAGTTGCATTCACACATCGAAATGCAGTTTCTCAGAAGACTTCTTTCCAGCTTTGATCTGAGGATATTTCCCATTTCACAATAGCCTTCAATGTGCTCCAAAATATCACTTTGCAGGACACAAGATAACAGAGTTAGCAAACTGTTCCAAGAAAGGAAGGGTTGAACTCTGTGTAATGAAGTCACACATCAGAAAGCAATCTTTCAGTAAGCTTCTCTCTAGTTATCATCTGAGGATATTTCCTTTTTCACCATGGGCCCCTATGGGCTCCCAAATCTCCTTTTGCAGATTCCACGAAAAGAGTGTTAGCAAACTGCTTCCTGAGAACTAAAATGTAACTCTGTAAATGGAATTCACAGATCACCAAGAAGTTTCTCAGAAAGCTTCTTTTAGGTTTTGAACTGATGATATTTCCTTTATCAGCGTAGACCTCCATGCGATCCAAAGAAGTCCTCTCAGTTTCCTCAAAAACAGTGATAATGGACTGCTGTGTGAAACATAAGTGTAACTCTGTGACATGAATTCACACGTCACCAAGAAGTTTCTAACAAAGCTTCATTCTAGTTTTCCTATGAGGATATTTCCTTTGTCACCACAAGCTTCATTGCGTTCACAATTATCCCAATGCAGATTTCCAGAAAACTGTTTTAGAAAACTGAACACTGAAGAGAAACGTGTAACTCTGTGAGTTGCATTCACACATCAAAATGCAGTTTCTCAGAAGGCTTCTTTCCAGTTTTGATCTGAGGACATTTCCTTTTTCACCATAGCCCGCAATGAGCTCCCAAATATCACTTTGCAGAACACAAGATAACAGAGTTAGCAAACTGTTCCAAGAAGGGAAGGGTGGAACTCTGTGTGATGAAGTCACACATCAGAAGGCAATCTCTCAGTAGGTTTCTCTCCAGTTATTATCTGAGAATACTTCCTTTTTCACCAAGGGCCCCTATGAGCTCCCAAATCTCACTTTGCAGATTCCATGAAAAGAGCCTTATCAAACAGCTTCCTGAGAACTCAGCTGTAACTCCGTGTGAGGAATTCACAGATCACAAAGAAGTTTCTCAGAAAGCATTTTTTACCTTTTGAACTGATGATATTTCCTTTATTAGTGTAGGCCTCAATGTGGTCCAAGGAAGTCCTTCTCAGGTTCCTCATAAACAGTCATAATGGAATGCCTCATGAAACCTAAGTGTAACTCTCTGAGATGAAAACACACATCACAAAAGAGGTTTCTAACAAAGCTTCGTTATAGTTTTCATCTGAGGATATTTCCTTTATCACCGAAAGCTGCACTGCGTTCACAAGTATCAAAATGAAGATTTCCCAAAAACTGTGTTAGCACACTGACACTGAAGAAAAACGTGTAACTCTGTGAGTTGCATTCACACATCGAATTGCAGTTTCTCAGAAGGCTTCTTTCCGGTTTTGATCTGAGGACATTTCCTTTTTCACCATTGCCCTCAATGAGCTCCAAATATCACTTTGCAGAACACAAGATAACAGAGTTAGCAAACTGTTCCAAGAAGGGAAGGGTGGAACTCTGTGTGATGAAGTCACACCAGAAAGCAATCTCTCAGTAAAATTCTTTCCAGTTATTACCTGAGGGTATTACCTTTTTTGCCATAGGCCCCTATGGGCTCTCAAATCTCACTTTGCAGATTCCACGAAAAGAGTGTTAGCAAACTGCTTCCTGAGAAATAAGCTGTAACGCTGTGAGAGGAATTCACTGATCACAAAGAAGTTTCTCAGAAAGGTTCTTTCACGTTTTGAACTGATGATATTTCCTTTATCAGCGTAGGCCTCAATGCGATCCAAAGAAGTCCTCTCAGGTTCCTCAAAAACAGTGATAATGGACTGCTGCATGAAACAGAAGTGTAACTCTGTGAGAAGAATTCAGACATCAACAAGAAGTTTCTAAGAAAACTTCTTTCTAGTTTTCCTCTGAGGATATTTCCTTTGTCACCACAAGCTTCATTGCGTTCAGAAGAATTCCATTGCAGATTTCCAGAAAACCGTGTTAACAAACTGAACACTGAGGAGAAACGTGTAACTCTGTGAGTTGCATTCACACATCGAAATGCAGTTTCTCAGCAGTCTTCTTTCCAGTTTTAATCTGAGGATATTTCCTTTTTCACCATAGCCTTCAATGCACTTCTAAATATCCCTTTGCAGAACACAAGATAACAGATTTAGCAAACTGTTCCAAGAAGGGAATGGTGGAACTCTGTGTGATGATGTCACACATCATAAAGCAATCTCTCAGTAAGCTTCTCTGTAGTTATTATCTGAGGATATTTCCTTTTTCACCATTGGCCCCTGTGGACGCCCAAATCTCACTTTGCAGATTCCACGAAAAGAGTGTTAGCTAACTGTTAACTGAGAACTCAGCTGTATCGCTGGGAATGGAGTTCACAGATCACAAAGATGTTTCTCAGAAAGCTTCTTTTACCTTTTGAACTGATGATATTTCCTTTATCAGCATAGGCATCAATGCGATCCAAAGAAGTCCTTCTCAGGCTCCTCAAAAACATAACGGAATGCTGCATGAAACGTAAGTGTAACTCTGTGAGATGAATTTACACATCACCAAGAAGTTTCTACGAAAGTTTCTACTTTTCATCTGAGGGTATTTCCTTTGTCACCGCAAGCTTCATTGCATTCACAAGAATCCCATTGCAGATTTCCAGAAAACTGTGTTAGAACACTGAACACTGAAGAAAACGTGTAACTCCGTGAGTTGCATTCACACATCGAAATGCAGTTTCTCAGAAGGCTTCTTTGCAGTTTTGATCGCAGGTTATTTCCTTTTTCACCATAGCATTCCAAGCTCTTCTAAATATCACTTTGCAGAATACAAGGTAACAGAGTTAAAAAACTGTTCCAAGAAGGGAAGGGTGGAACTCTGTGTGATGAAGTCACACATCAGAAAGCAATCTCTCATTAAGCTTCTCTCTAGTTATTATCTGAGGATGTTTCCTTTTTTATCATGGGCCAATATGGGCTCCGAAATCTCACTTTGCAGATTCCACGAAAAGAGAATTAGCAAACGGCTTCCTGAGAACTAAGCTGTAAATCTGTGAATGGAATTCACAGATCACAAAAAGTTTCTCAGAAAGCTTCTGTCACGTTTTGAACTCATGATATTTGCTTTATCAGAGTAGGCCTCAATTCGATCGAAATTAGTCTTTCTGATCTTCCTCAAAAACAGAGATAATGGACTACTGTTTGAAATATAAGTCTAACTCTGTGAGATGAATTCACACGTCACTAAGAAGTTTCTAAGAAAGCTTCTTTCTAGTTTTCATCTGAGGATATTTCTTTGTCACCGCAAGCTTCATTGTGTTCACAAGTATCCCATTACAGATTTCCAGAAAACTCTGTTAGCAAACTGAACACTGAAGAGAAACGTGTAACTCTGTGAGTTGCATTCACACATCGAAATGCCATTTCTCACAAGGCTTTCTTACAGTTTTGATCTGAGGATAATTCCTCTTTCAGCATAGCCCTCAAGGAGCTCCCAAATATCACTTTGCAGAACACAAGGTAACAGAGTTAGTAAACTGTACAAAGAAGGGGAGGGTGGAACTCTGTGTATGAAGCCACATAAGAAAGCAATCTCTCAATAAGTTTCTCTCTAGTTATTATCAGTGTATACATCATTTTTCACCATGGGACCCTCTGGGCTCCCAAATCTCACTTTGCAGATTCCACGAAAAGAGTGTTCGCAAACTGCTTTCTGAGTACTAAGTTGTAACTCTGTGAGAGGAATTCACAGATAAGAAAGAAGTTTCTCAGAAAGCTTCTTTCACGTTTTGAACTGATGATATTTCCTTTATCAGTGTAGGCCTCAATGCGATCCAAAGAAGTCCTTCTCAGGTTCCTCAAAAACAGTGATAATGGACTGCTGCATGAAACATAAGTGTAACTCTGTGAGGTGAATTCACACATCAGCAAAAAGGTTCTACGAAAGCTACTTCTAGGTTTCATCTGAGGATATTTCCTTTGTCACCACAAGCTTCATTGCGTTCACAAGTACCCCATTGCAGATTTCCAGAAAACTGTGTTAGCACACAGAACCCTGAAGAGAAACATGTAACTCTGGGAGTTGAATTCTCACATCGAAATGCAGTTTCTCAGAAGGCTTCTTTCCAGTTTTGATCTGAGGATATTTCCTTTTTCACCATAGCCTTCAATGCACTCCCAAATGTCACTTTGCAGAACACAAGATAACAGAGTTAGCAAACTGTTCCAGGAAGGGAAGGGTGGAATTTTGTGTGATGAAGTCACACATCAGAAAGCAATCTCTCAGTAAGCTTCTCCCTAGTTATTATCTGAGGATATTTCCTTTTTAACCATGGGCCCCTGTGGGCTCCCAAATCTCACTTTGCAGATTACACGAAAAGAGTGTTAGCAAACTGCTTCCTGAGAACGAAGCTGTAACTCTTTGAGAGGGATTCACAGATCACAAAGAAGTTTCTGAGAAAGCTTCTTTCACGTTTTGAACTGATGATATTTCCTTTATCAGCGTAGGCCACAATGCGATCCAAAGAAGTCCTCTCAGGTTCCTCAAAAACAGTGATAATGGACTGCTGCATGAAACATAAGTGTAACTCTGTAAGGTGAATTCACACATCGCCAAGAAATTTCTAACTAAGCTTCTTTCTATTTTTCATCTGAGGATATTTTCTTTGTCACCGCAAGCTTCATTGCGATCACAAGTATCCCATTGCAGATTACCAGAAAACTGTGTTAACAAACTGAACACTGAAGAGAAACGTGCAACCCTGTGAGTTGCATTCACACATCGAAATGCAGTTTCTCACAAGGCTTCTTTCCAGTTTTGATCTGAGAACATTGCCTTTTTCACCATAGCCCTTAATGAGCTCCTAATGTCTCTTTGCAGAACACAGGATAACAGAGTTAGCAAACTGTTCCAAGAAGGGAAGTGTGGAACTCTGTGTGATGAAGTCACACATCACAAAGCAATCTCTCAGTAAGCTTCTCTGTAGTTATTATCTGAGGAAATTTCCTTTTTCACTATGGGCCCCTATGGGCTCCCAATTCTCACTTTTCAGATTCCCCGAAAAGAGTGTTAGCAAACTGCTTCCTGAGATCTAAGCTGTAACTCTGTGAATAGAATTCACAGATCATAAAGAAGTTTCTCAGACAGCTTATTTCACGTTTTGAACTGATCATATTTCCTTTATCAGTGTAGTCCTCAATTCGATCAAAAGAAATCCTCTCAGGTTCCCCAAAAGGAGTGGTAATGGAATGCTGCATGAAATATAAGTGGAATTCTGTGAGATGAATTCGGACATGACCAAGAAATTTTAAAGAAAGCTTCTTTCTAGTTTTCATCTGAGGATATTTCCTTTGTCACCGCAAGCTGCATTGCGTTCACAAGTATCACAATGCAGATTTCCAGAAAACTGTTAGCAAACAGAACACTGAACAGAATCGTGTAAATCTGTGAGTTGCATTCACACATCCAAATGCAGTTTCTCAGAAGATTTCTTTCCAGTGTTGATGTCAGGATATTTCCTTTTTCACCATAGCCTTCAAAGGGCTCCTAAATATCACATTGCAGAACACACCATAAGAGAGTTAGCAAACTGTTCCAAGAAGCGAAGGGTGGAACTCTGTGTGATGAAGTCACACATCAGAAAGCAATCTCTCAGTAAGCTTCTCTCTGGTTATTATCTGAAGATATTTCCTTTTTCACAATGGGCCCCTAGGGGTTCAAAATCTCACTTTGCAGATTCCACGAAAAGAGGGTTAGCCCAACGCTACCTGAGAACTAAGCTGTAACTCTGTGAGGGGAATTCACAGATCACAAAGAAGTTTCTCAGAAAGCTTCTTTCACGTTTTGAACTGATGATATTTCCTTTATCAGTGTAGGCCTCAATGCGATCCAAATAAGTCTTTCTCTGGTTCCTCCAAAACAGTGATAATGGACTATTGCATGAAACATAAGTGTAACACTGTGAGATGAATTTACACATCACCAAGAAGTTTCTAACAAAGCTTCTTTCTAGTTTTCATCTGAGGATATTTCCTTTGTCACGGTAAGGTTCATTGCGTTCAGAAATATCCCATTGCAGATTGCCAGAAAACTGTGTTAGCAAACTGAACACCGAAGAGAAACGTGTAACTCTGTGAGTTGCATTCACACATCGAAATGCAGTTTCACAGAAGGCTTCTTTACAATATTGATCTGAGGACATTTCCTTTTTCACCGTAGCACTCAATGAGCTCCCAAATATCACTTTGCAGAACACAAGATAACAGAGTTAGCAAACTGTTCCAAGAAGGGAAGGGTGGAACTCTGTGTGATGAAGTCACACATCAGAAAGCAATCTCTCAGTAAGCTTCTCTCTCGTTCTCATCTGAGGATATTTCCTTTTTCACCATGGGCCCCTATGGGCTCCCAAATCTCACTTGGCAGATTCCACGAAAAGAGTGTTAGCTAACTGCTTCCTGAGAACTAAGCTGTAACTCTGTGAGAGGAATTCACGGATCACAAAGAAGTTTCTCAGAGAACTTCTTTCTCTTTTTCATCGGAGGACATTTCCTTTGGCCACATAGTCTTCAAAGGGATCTGAAATATCAGTTCTCAGATTCCTCCCTAACAGGGCTATCCAACGGCCCCACGAAATACAAGTGTAACTCGGTGGGCTGAATTCACACATCACAAACCGGTTTCTCTGAAACCATCTTTCTTTTTTGAGATGAGGTTATTTGTGGTCTCGGAGCACCACCGTGTGTCGTATTGCAGATTCTGCGAAAACCCTGCTAGTAAGCTTCTCAGACAAAACAATGATGGAAATCTATGGGCTGAATTCACCCACAACAAAGAAGTTTCTGAGAAGGCTTCTCTGCAGGTTTGTCAGAGGATACTTCCCTATTCACCCTGGGATTTAACGATATCCAAGACATCACTTCTGAGATTCCACAAAATGAGTGCTAGCAAACTCCCCCAAGGAAGGGTGGTGTAACACTGTCAAATGAATTCACACATCAGAAAGCAGTTTCTCAGAAAGCTTCACTCCGGTTTTCTCGGAGGATGTTTCCTTTTTCCTTCTACGCTTCAAACCCTTCCGAAACATCACTTCTCAGAATCCACGGAAACAGTGCTAGGAAACGGCTCCAACAAATAGTGGTGTAACTATGAGAGATGAAATCACATATCAGAAAGTAAATTCTCAGAAAGCTTCTTTCAGGTTCTCATCTGATTATGTTTCCTTTGTCACCGTCAGCTGCACAGCGCTAAGGAGTATCCCATTGCAGATGTCCAGAAAACTGTGTTAGCAAACTGAACACTGACGAAACGTGTAACTCAGTGAGTGGCATTCACACATCGAAATGCTGTTTCTCAGAGGCTTCTTTCCAGTTTTGATCTGGGGATATTTCCTTTTTCACCATAACCCTCACTGAGCTCCCAAATATCACTTTGCAGAACACAAGTTAAGAAAGTTAGCAAACTGTTACAAGAAGGAAATTGTGGAACTCGGTGTGATGAAGTCACACATCAGAAAGCAATCTCTCAGTAAGCTTCTCTCTAGTTGTTATCTGAAGATATTTCCTTTTTCACAATGGGCCCCTATGGGCTCCCATATCTCACTTTGCAGATTCCACGAAAAGAGGGTTAGCAAAATGCTTCCTGAGAACTCAGCTGTAACACTGTGAGGGGAATTCACAGATCACAAAGAAGTTTCTCAGAAAGTTTCTTTCACGTTTTGAACTGATGATATTTCCTTTATCAGCGTAGGCCTCAATGCGATCCAAATAAGTCTTTCTCTGGTTCCTCCAAAACAGTGATAATGGACTGCTGAATGAAACATAAGTGTAACTCTGTGAGATGAATTTACACATCACCAAGAAGTTTCTAACAAAGCTTCTTTCTAGTTTTCATCTGAGGATATTTCCTTTATCACGGCAAGGTTCATTGCGTTCAGAAATATCCCATTGCAGATTTCCAGAAAACTGTGTTCGCAAACTGAACACTGAAGAGAAAGCTGTAACTCTGTGAGTTGCATTCACACATCGAAATGCAGTTTCACAGAAGGCTTCTTTACAATATTGATCAGAGGATATTTCCTTTTTCACAATGGGCCCCTATGGGCTCTCAAATCTCACTTTGCAGATTCCACGTAAAGAGGTTTAGCAAAATGCTTCCTGAGAACTAAGCTATAACTCTGTGAGGGTAATTCACAGATCACAAAGAAGTTTCTCAGAAAGCTTCTTTCACGTTTTGAACTGATGGTATTTCCTTTATCAGCGTAGGCCTCAATGCGATACAAAGAAGTCCTCTCAGGTTCCTCAAACACAGTGATATTGCACTGCTGCATGACACGTAGGTGTAACTCTGTTAGATGAATTCACGCATCACCAAGAAGTTTCTAACAATGCTTCTTTCTAGTTTTCATCTGAGGCTATATCCTTTTTCAACTCAAGCTTCACTGCCTTCAGAAGTATCCCATTGCAGATTTCAAGAAAACTGTGTTAGCAAACTGAACACTGAAGAGAAAGTTGTAACTCTGTGAGTGGCATTCACACATCGAAATGCCATTTCTCAGAAGGCTTCTTTCCTGTTTTGATCTGAGGATATTTCCTTTTTCACCATAGCCCTCACTGAGCTCCCAAATATCACTTTGCAGAACACAAGTTAAGAAAGTTAGCAAACTGTTCCAAGAAGGAAAGGGGAACTCTGTGTGATGAAGTCACACATCAGAAAGCAATCTCTCAGTAAGCTTCTGTCTAGTTATTATCTGAAGATATTTCCTTTTTCACAATGGGCCCCATGGGCTCCCAAATCTCATTTTGCAGATTCCACGAAAAGAGGGTTAGCAAAATGGTTCCTGAGAACTCAGCTGTAATTCTGTGAGGAGAATTCAGATCACAGAGAAGTTTCTCAGAAAGCTTCTTTCACGTTTTGAACTGATGATATTTCCTTTATCAACGTAGGCCTCAAAGCGATCCAAATAAGTCTCTCTCAGGTTCCTCCAAAACAGTGATAATGGACTGCTGCATGAAACATAAGTGTAACTCTGTGAGATGAATTTACACATCACCAAGAAGTTTCTAACAAAGCTTCTTTCTAGTTTTCATCTGAGGATATTTCCTTTGTCATGGCAAGGTTCATTGCATTCAGAAATATCCCAATGCAGATTTCCAGAAAACTGTGTTAGCAAACTGAACACTGAAGAGAAAATTGTAACTTTGGGAGTTGAATTCACACATCGCAATGTAGTTTCTCAGAACGCTTCTTTCCAGTTTTGAACGGAGGATATTTCCTTTTTCACCATAGCCTTCAATGCGCTCCTACATATCACTTTGCAGAACACAAAATAACAGAGTTAGCAAACTGTTCCAAGAAGGGAAGGGTGGAATTCTGTGTGATGAAGTCACACATCACAAAGCAATCTCTCAGTAAGCTTCTCTCCAGTTATTATCTGAGGATATTTCCTTTTTCACCAGGGACCTCTTTGGGCTCTCAAATCTCACTTTGCATTTCCACGAAAAGAGTGTTAGCAAAGTGCTTCCTGAAAACTCACCAGTAACTCTGTGGGAGGAATTCACAGAGCACAAAGTAGTTTCTCAGAAAGCTTCTTTCACGTTTTGAACTGATGATATTTCCATTATCAGCATAGGCCTCAATGCGATCCAAAGAAGTCCTTCTCTGGTTTCTCAAATACAGTTATAACGGACTGCTGCATGAAACATTAGTGTAACTCTGTGAGATGAATTCACATATCACCAAGATGTTTCTAACAATGCTTCCTTCTAGTGTTCATTTGAGGATATTTCCTTTGTCAACGCAAGCTTCATTGTGTTCAGAAGTATCCCATTGCAGATTACCAGAAAACTGTGTTAGCAAACTGAACACGGAAGAGAAACGTGTAACTCTGTGAGTTGTACTCATCCATGGAAATGCAATTTCACAGAAGGCTTCTTTCCGGTTTTGATCTGAGGATATTTCCTTTTTCACCTTAGCCCTCAATGAGCTCCCAAATATCACTTTGCAGATCACAAGATAACAGAGTTAGCAAAGTATTCCAAGAAGGGAAGTGTGGAACTCTATGTGATGAAGTCACTCAACAGAAAGCAATCTCTCAGTAAGCTTCTCTCCCATTATTATCTGAGGATATTTCCTTTTTCACCATTGGCCCATATGGGCTCCAAAATCTCACTTTGCAGATTCCACAAAAAGAGTGTTAGCAAACTGCTTCCTGAGAACTCAGCTGTACCTCTGTGAGAGGAATTCACAGATCACAAAAAAGTTTCTCAGAAAGCTTCTATCACGTTTTGAACTGTTGATATTTCTTTTAACAGCCTAGGCCTCAATGCTATCAAATGAAGTCCTCTCAGGTTCCTCTAAATCAGTGATAATGGACTGCTGCGTGAAACTTAAGTGTAACTCTGTGAGATGAATTCACACATCACCAAGAAGATTCTAACAAAGCCTTTTCCTAGTTTTCATCTGAGGATATTTCCTTTGTCACCACAAGCTTCATGGCATTCATAAGTATCCCTACGCAGATTTCCAGAAAACTGTGTTAGCAAACTGAACACTGAAGAGAAACGTGTAACTCTGTGAGCTGCATTCACACATCGATATGCAATTTCTCAGAAGGCTTCTTTCCAGTTTTGATCTGAAGATATTTCCTTTTTCACAATAGCCTTCAATGCGCTCCAAAATATCACTTTGCAGAACACAAGATAACAGAGTAAGCAAACTGTACCAAAAAGGGAAGGTTGGAACTCTGTGTGATGAAGCCACAAAAGAAACAATCTCTCAGTAAGCTTCTCTCTAGTTATTATCACAGGGTATGTCCTTTTTCACCATGAGCCCATCTGGGCTCCCAAATCTCAATTTGCAAATTCCACGAAAAGAGTGTTTTAAACTGCTTCCTGAGTACTAAGCTGTAACACTGTGAATGGAATTCACAGATCACAAAGAAGTTTCTCAGAAAGCTTCTTTCACGTTTTGAACTGATGATATTTCCTTTATCAGCGTAGGCCTCAATGCGATCCAAATAAGTCTTTCTCTGGTTCCTCCAAAACAGTGATAATGGACTGTTGCATGAAACATAAGAGTAACTCTGTGAGATGAATTTACACATCACCAAGAAGTTTCTAACAAAGCTTCTTTCTAGTTTTCATCTGAGGATATTTCCTTTGTCATGGCAAGGTTCATTGCGTTCAGAAATATCCCATTACAGATTTCCAGAAAACTGTGTTAGCAAACTGAACACTGAAGAGAAACGTGTAACTCTGTGAGTTGCATTCACACATCGAAATGCAGTTTCACAGAAGGCTTCTTTACAGTATTGATCTGAGGACATTTCCTTTTCCACCGTAGCACTCAATGAGCTCCCAAATATCACATTGCAGAACACACCATAAGAGAGTTAGCAAACTGTTCCAAGAAGCGAAGGGTGGAACTCTGTGTGATGAAGTCACACATCAGAAAGCAATCTCTCAGTAAGCTTCTCTCTGGTTATTATCTGAAGATATTTCCTTTTTCACAATGGGCCCCTAGGGGTTCAAAATCTCACTTTGCAGATTCCACGAAAAGAGGGTTAGCAAAACGCTACCTGAGAACTAAGCTGTAACTCTGTGAGGGGAATTCACAGATCACAAAGAAGTTTCTCAGAAAGCTTCTTTCACGTTTTGAACTGATGATATTTCCTTTATCAGTGTAGGCCTCAATGCGATCCAAATAAGTCTTTCTCTGGTTCCTCCAAAACAGTGATAATGGACTATTGCATGAAACATAAGTGTAACACTGTGAGATGAATTTACACATCACCAAGAAGTTTCTAACAAAGCTTCTTTCTAGTTTTCATCTGAGGATATTTCCTTTGTCACGGTAAGGTTCATTGCGTTCAGAAATATCCCATTGCAGATTGCCAGAAAACTGTGTTAGCAAACTGAACACCGAAGAGAAACGTGTAACTCTGTGAGTTGCATTCACACATCGAAATGCAGTTTCACAGAAGGCTTCTTTACAATATTGATCTGAGGACATTTCCTTTTTCACCGTAGCACTCAATGAGCTCCCAAATATCACTTTGCAGAACACAAGATAACAGAGTTAGCAAACTGTTCCAAGAAGGGAAGGGTGGAACTCTGTGTGATGAAGTCACACATTAGAAAGCAATCTCTCAGTAAGCTTCTCTCTCGTTCTCATCTGAGGATATTTCCTTTTTCACCATGGGCCCCTATGGGCTCCCAAATCTCACTTGGCAGATTCCACGAAAAGAGTGTTAGCTAACTGCTTCCTGAGAACTAAGCTGTAACTCTGTGAGAGGAATTCACGGATCACAAAGAAGTTTCTCAGAGAACTTCTTTCTCTTTTTCATCGGAGGACATTTCCTTTGGCCACATAGTCTTCAAAGGGATCTGAAATATCAGTTCTCAGATTCCTCCCTAACAGGGCTATCCAACGGCCCCACGAAATACAAGTGTAACTCGGTGGGCTGAATTCACACATCACAAACCGGTTTCTCTGAAACCATCTTTCTTTTTTGAGATGAGGTTATTTGTGGTCTCGGAGCACCACCGTGTGTCGTATTGCAGATTCTGCGAAAACCCTGCTAGTAAGCTTCTCAGACAAAACAATGATGGAAATCTATGGGCTGAATTCACCCACAACAAAGAAGTTTCTGAGAAGGCTTCTCTGCAGGTTTGTCAGAGGATACTTCCCTATTCACCCTGGGATTTAACGATATCCAAGACATCACTTCTGAGATTCCACAAAATGAGTGCTAGCAAACTCCCCCAAGGAAGGGTGGTGTAACACTGTCAAATGAATTCACACATCAGAAAGCAGTTTCTCAGAAAGCTTCACTCCGGTTTTCTCGGAGGATGTTTCCTTTTTCCTTCTACGCTTCAAACCCTTCCGAAACATCACTTCTCAGAATCCACGGAAACAGTGCTAGGAAACGGCTCCAACAAATAGTGGTGTAACTATGAGAGATGAAATCACATATCAGAAAGCAAATTCTCAGAAAGCTTCTTTCAGGTTCTCATCTGATTATATTTCCTTTGTCACCGTCAGCTGCACAGCGCTAAGGAGTATCCCATTGCAGATGTCCAGAAAACTGTGTTAGCAAACTGAACACTGACGAAACGTGTAACTCAGTGAGTGGCATTCACACATCGAAATGCTGTTTCTCAGAGGCTTCTTTCCAGTTTTGATCTGGGGATATTTCCTTTTTCACCATAACCCTCACTGAGCTCCCAAATATCACTTTGCAGAACACAAGTTAAGAAAGTTAGCAAACTGTTACAAGAAGGAAATTGTGGAACTCGGTGTGATGAAGTCACACATCAGAAAGCAATCTCTCAGTAAGCTTCTCTCTAGTTGTTATCTGAAGATATTTCCTTTTTCACAATGGGCCCCTATGGGCTCCCATATCTCACTTTGCAGATTCCACGAAAAGAGGGTTAGCAAAATGCTTCCTGAGAACTCAGCTGTAACACTGTGAGGGGAATTCACAGATCACAAAGAAGTTTCTCAGAAAGTTTCTTTCACGTTTTGAACTGATGATATTTCCTTTATCAGCGTAGGCCTCAATGCGATCCAAATAAGTCTTTCTCTGGTTCCTCCAAAACAGTGATAATGGACTGCTGAATGAAACATAAGTGTAACTCTGTGAGATGAATTTACACATCACCAAGAAGTTTCTAACAAAGCTTCTTTCTAGTTTTCATCTGAGGATATTTCCTTTATCACGGCAAGGTTCATTGCGTTCAGAAATATCCCATTGCAGATTTCCAGAAAACTGTGTTCGCAAACTGAACACTGAAGAGAAAGCTGTAACTCTGTGAGTTGCATTCACACATCGAAATGCAGTTTCACAGAAGGCTTCTTTACAATATTGATCAGAGGATATTTCCTTTTTCACAATGGGCCCCTATGGGCTCTCAAATCTCACTTTGCAGATTCCACGTAAAGAGGTTTAGCAAAATGCTTCCTGAGAACTAAGCTATAACTCTGTGAGGGTAATTCACAGATCACAAAGAAGTTTCTCAGAAAGCTTCTTTCACGTTTTGAACTGATGGTATTTCCTTTATCAGCGTAGGCCTCAATGCGATACAAAGAAGTCCTCTCAGGTTCCTCAAACACAGTGATATTGCACTGCTGCATGACACGTAGGTGTAACTCTGTTAGATGAATTCACGCATCACCAAGAAGTTTCTAACAATGCTTCTTTCTAGTTTTCATCTGAGGCTATATCCTTTTTCAACTCAAGCTTCACTGCCTTCAGAAGTATCCCATTGCAGATTTCAAGAAAACTGTGTTAGCAAACTGAACACTGAAGAGAAAGTTGTAACTCTGTGAGTGGCATTCACACATCGAAATGCCATTTCTCAGAAGGCTTCTTTCCTGTTTTGATCTGAGGATATTTCCTTTTTCACCATAGCCCTCACTGAGCTCCCAAATATCACTTTGCAGAACACAAGTTAAGAAAGTTAGCAAACTGTTCCAAGAAGGAAAGGGGAACTCTGTGTGATGAAGTCACACATCAGAAAGCAATCTCTCAGTAAGCTTCTGTCTAGTTATTATCTGAAGATATTTCCTTTTTCACAATGGGCCCCATGGGCTCCCAAATCTCATTTTGCAGATTCCACGAAAAGAGGGTTAGCAAAATGGTTCCTGAGAACTCAGCTGTAATTCTGTGAGGAGAATTCAGATCACAGAGAAGTTTCTCAGAAAGCTTCTTTCACGTTTTGAACTGATGATATTTCCTTTATCAGCGTAGGCCTCAAAGCGATCCAAATAAGTCTCTCTCAGGTTCCTCCAAAACAGTGATAATGGACTGCTGCATGAAATTTAAGTGTAACTCTGTGAGATGAATGTACACATCACCAAGAAGTTTCTAACAAAGCTTCTTTCTAGTATTCATCTGAGGATATTTCCGTTGTCACGGCAAGTTTCATTGCGTTCAGAAATATCCCATTGCAGATTTCCAGAAAACTGTGTTAGCAAACTGAACACTGAAGAGAAACGTGTAAGTCTGTGAGTTGCATTCACAAATCGAAATGCAGTTTCACAGAAGGCTTCTTTACAGTACTGATCTGAGGACATTTCCTTTTTCACCGTAGCACTCAATGAGCTCCCATATATCACATTGCAGAACACACCATAAGAGAGTTAGCAAACTGTTCCAAGAAGGGAGGGGTTCAACTCTGTGTGATGAAGTCACACATCAGAAAGCAATCTCTCAGTTAGCTTCTCTCTAGTTCTTATCTGAGGATATTTCCTTTTTCACCATGGGCCCCTATTGGCTTCTAGTCTCACTTTGCAGATTCCACGAAAAGAGAGTTAGCAAACTGCTTCCTGAGAACTAAGCTGTAACACTGTGAGAGGTTTTCACAGATGACAAAGAAGTTTCTCAGAAAGTTTCTTTCACGTTTTGAACTTATGATATTTCCTTTATCAGCGTAGGCCTCAATGTGATACAAAGAAGTCCTCTCAGGTTCCTCAAACACAGTGATATTGCACTGCTGCATGACACGTAGGTGTAACTCTGTTAGATGAATTCACGCCTCACCAAGAAGTTTCTAACAAAGCTTCTGTATCGTTTTCATCTGAGGCTATAACCTTTGTCAACTCAAGCTACACTTCGTTCAGAAATATCCCATTGCAGATTTCCAGAAAACTGTGTTAGCAAACTGAACACTGAAGCGAAACGTCTAACTCTGTGAGTTGCATTTACACATCGAAATGCAGTTTCAGAGAAGGCTTCTTTACAGTATTGATCTGAGGACATTTCCTTTTTCACTGTAGCCCTCAATGAGCTGCCATATATCACATTGCAGAACACACCATAAGAGAGTTAGCAAACTGTTCCAAGAAGGGAGGGGTGGAACTCTGTGTGATGAAGTCACACATCAGAAAGCAATCTCACAGTAAGCTTCTCTCTAGTTCTTATCTGAGGATATTTTCTTTTTCAACATGGGCCCCTATGGGCTTCTAAATCTCACTTTGAAGATTCCACGAAAAGAGAGTTAGCAAACTGCTTCCTGAGAACTAAGGTGTAACACTCTGAGAGGTTTTCACAGATGACAAAGAAGTTTCTCAGAAAGCTTCTTTCACGTTTTGAACTTATGATATTTCCTTTATCAGCGTAGGCCTCAATGCGATACAAAGATGTCCTCTCAGGTTCCTCAAACACAGTGATACTGCACTGCTGCATGACACGTAGGTGTAACTCTGTTAGATGAATCCACGCATCACCAAGAAGTTTCTAACAAAGCTTCTTTCCAGTATTCATCTGTGGCTACACCCTTTGTCAATTCAAGCATCACTGCGTTCAGAAGTATCCCATTGCAGATTTCCAGAAAACTGTGTTAGCAAAGTGAACACTGAAGAGAAAGTTGTAACTCTGAGTGGCATTCACACATCGAAATGCCGTTTCTCAGAAGGCTTCTTTCCAGTTTTGTCTGAGGATATTTCGTTTTTCACCATAGTCCTCACTGAGCTCCCAAATATCACTTTGCAGAACACAAGTTAAGAGAGTTAGCAAACTGTTCCAAGAAGGAAAGGGTGGAACTCTGTGTGATGAAGTCACACATCAGAAAGCAATCTCTCAGTAAGCTTCTCTCTAGTTATTATCTGAAGATATTTCTATTTCACAATGGGCCCCTATGCTCTCCCAAATCTCACTTTGCAGATTCCACGAAAAGAGGGTTAGCAAAATGCTTCCTGAGAACTCAGCTGTAACTCTGTGAGGGGAATTCACAGATCACAAAGAAGTGTCTCAGAAAGCTTCTTTCACGTTTTGAACTCATGATAATTCCTTTATCAGCGTAGGCCTCAATGCGATCCAAATAAGTCCTTCTCAGGTTCCTCAAACACACTGATAATGGACTGCTGAATGAAACATAAGTGTAACTCTGTGAGATGAATTTACACATCACCAAGAAGTTTCTAACAAAGCTTCTTTCTGGTTTTCATCTGAAGATATTTCCTTTGTCACGGCAAGGTTCATTGTGTTCATAAATATCCCATTGCAGATTTCCAGAAAACTGTGTTAGCAAACTGAACACTGAAGAGAAACGTGTAACTCTGTGAGTTGCATTCACACATCGAAATGCAGTTTCACAGAAGGCTTCTTTACAGTATTGATCTGAGGACATTTTCTTTTTCACCGTAGCACTCAATGAGCTCCCAAATATCACATTGCTCAACACACCATAAGAGAGTTAGCAAACTGTTCCAAGAAAGGAAGGGTGGAACTCTGTGTGATGAAGTCACACATCAGAAAGCAATCTCCCAGTAAGCTTCTCTCTAGTTCGTATCTGAGGATATTTCCTTTTTCACCATGGGCCCCTATGGGCTCCCAAATTTCACTTGGCAGATTCCACGAAAAGAGTGTTAGCTAACTGCTTCCTGAGAACTAAGCTGTAACTCTGTGAGAGGAATTCACAGATCACAAAGAAGGTTCTCAGAGAACTTCTTTCTCTTTTTCATCGGGGGACATTTCCTTTGGCCACATATTCTTCAATGGGATCTGAAATATCAGTTCTCAGATTCCTCACTAACAGGGCTATCCAACGGCCCCACGTAATACAAGTGAAACTCGGTGGGGTGAATTCACACATCACAAACCGGTTTCTCAGAAACCGTCTTTCTTTTTTTTAAGATGAGGTTATTTGTGGTCTCGGAGCACCACCGTGTGTCGTATTGCAGATTCTGCGAAAACCCTGCTAGTAAGCTTCTCAGACAAAACAATGATGGAAATCTGTGGGCTGAATTCACCCACAACAAAGAAGTTTCTGAGAAGGCTTCTCTGCAGGTTTGTCTGAGGATACATCCCTATTCACCCTGGGATTCAACGATATCCAAGACATCACTTCTGAGATTCCACAAAATGAGTGCTAGCAAACTCCCCCAAGGAAGGGTGGTGTAACACTGTCAAATGAATTCACATATCAGAAAGCAGTTTCTCAGGAAGCTTCACTCTGGTTTTCTTGGAGGATGTTTCCTTTTTCCTTCTATGCTTCAAACCCTTCTGAAACATCATTTCTCAGAATCCACAGAAACAGTGCTAGGAAACGGCTCCAACAAATAGTGGTGTAACTATGAGAGATGAAATCACATATCAGAAAGCAAATTCTCAGAAAGCTTCTTTCAGGTTTTTATCTGAGTATATATCCTTTCTCACCGTCAGCTGCACAGCGCTAAGGAGTATCCCATTGCAGATTTCCAGAAAACTGTGTTAGCAAACTGAACACTGAAGAGAAACGTGTAACTCAGTGAGTGGCATTCACACATCGAAATGCTGTTTCTCAGAAGGCTTCTTTCCAGTTTTGATCTGAGGATACTTCCTTTTTCACCATAGCCCTCACTGAGCTCCCAAATATCACTTTGCAGAACACAGGTTAAGAAAGTTAGCAAACTGTTCCAAGAAGGAAAGGGTGGAACTCTGTGTGAAGAAGTCACACATCAGAAAGCAATCTCTCAGTAAGCGTCTCTCTAGATCTTATCTGAGGATATTTCCCTTTTCACCATGTGCTCCTATGGGCTTCTAAATCTCACTTTGCAGATTCCACGAAAAGAAGTTTCTCAGAAAGCTTCTTTCACGTTTTGAAGTTATGATATTTCCTTTATCAGCGTAGGCCTCAATGCGATACAAAGAAGTCCTCTCAGGTTCCTCAAACACAGTGATATTGCACTGCTGCATGACACGTAGGTGTAACTCTGTTTGATGAATTCACGCATCACCAAGAAGTTTCTAACAAATCTTCTTTCTCGTTTTCATCTGTGGCTATATCCTTTGTCAACTCAAGCTTCACTGCGTTCAGAAATATCCCATTGCAGATTTCCAGAAAACCGTGTTAGCAAACTGAACACTGAAGAGAAACGTGTAACTATGTGAGTTGCATTCACACATCGAAATGCAGTTTCACAGAAGGCTTCTTTGCAGTATTGATCTGAGGACATTTCCTTTTTCACTGTGGCACTCAATGAGCTCCCAAATATCACATTGCAGGACACACCATAAGAGAGTTAGCAAACTGTTCCAAGAAGGGAAGGGTGGACCTCTGTGCGATGAAGTCACACATCAGAAAGCAATTTCTCAGTAAGCTTCTCTCTAGATCTTATCTGAGGATATTTCCTTTTTCACCATGGGCCCCTATGGGCTCCCAAATCTCACTTGGCAGATTCCACGAAAAGAGTGTTAGCTAACTGCTTCCTGAGAACTAAGCTGTAACTCTGTTAGAGGAATTCCCAGATCCCAAACAAGTTTCTCAGAAAGCTTCTATCACGTTTTTAACTGATGATATTTCCTTTATCAGCGTACGCCTCAATGCGATCCAAATAAGTCTTTCTCTGGTTCCTCCAAAACAGTGATAATTGACTGCTGCATTAAACATAAGTGTACCTCTGTGAGATGAATTTACATATCACCAAGAACTTTCTAACAAGGCTTCTTTCTAGTTTTCATCTGAGGATATTTCCTTTGTCACGGCAAGGTTCATTGCGTTCAGAAATATCCCATTGCAGATTTCCAGAAAACTGTGTTAGAAAACTGAACACTGAAGAGAAAGTTGTAACTCTGTGAGTGGCATTCACACATCGAAATGCCGTTTCTCAGAAGGTTTCTTTCCAGTTTTGATCTGAGGATATTTCGTTTTTCACCATAGCCCTCACTGAGCTCCCAAATATCACTTTGCAGAACACAAGTTAAGAAAGTTAGCAAACTGTTCCAAGAAGGAAATGGTGGAACTCTGTGTGATGAAGTCACACATCAGAAAGCAAACTCTCAGTAAGCTTCTCTCTAGTTACTATCTGAAGATATTTCCTTTTTCACAATGGGCCCCTATGGGCTCCCAAATCTCACTTTGCAGATTCCACGAAAAGAGGGTTAGCAAAATGCTTCCGGAGAACTCAGCTGTAATTCTGTGAGGGGAATTCACAGATCACAAAGAAGTTTCTCAGAAAGCTTTTTTTCAGGTTTTGAAATGATGATATTTCCTTTATCAGCGTACGCCTCAATGCAATCCAAATAAGTTTTTCTCAGGTTCCTCCAAAACAGTGATAATGGACTGCTGCATGAAACATAAGTGTAACTCTGTGAGATGAATTTACACATCACCAAGAAGTTTCTAACAAAGCTTCTTCCTAGTTTTCATCTGAGGATATTTCCTTTGTCACGGAAAGGTTCATTGCGTTCAGAAATATCCCATTGCAGATTTCCAGAAAACTGTGTTAGCAAACTGAACACTGAAGAGAAACATGTAACTCTGTGAGTTGCGTTCACACATCGAAATGCAGTTTCACAGAAGGCTTCTTTACAGTATTGATCTGAGGACATTTCCTTTTTCACCGTAGCACTCAATGAGCTCCCATATATCACATTGCAGAACACACCATAAGAGAGTTAGCAAACTGTTCCAAGAAGGGAGGGGTGGAACTCTGTGTGATGAAGTCACACATCAGAAAGCAATCTCTCAGTTAGCTTCTCTCTAGTTCTTATCTGAGGATATTTCCTTTTTCACCATGGGCCCCTATGGGCTTCTAAGTCTCACTTTGCAGATTCCACGAGAAGAGAGTTAGCAAACTGCTTCCTGAGAACTAAGCTGTAACACTGTGAGAGGTTTTCACAGATGACAAAGAAGTTTCTCAGAAAGCTTCTTTCACGTTTTGAACTTATGATATTTCCTTTATCAGCGTAGGCCTCAATGTGATACAAGGAAGTCCTCTCTGGTTCCTCAATCACAGTGATATTGCACTGCTGCATGACACGTAGGTGTAACTCTGTTAGATGAATTCACGCCTCACCAAGAAGTTTCTAACAAAGCTTCTTTCTCGTTTTCATCTGAGGCTATAACCTTTGTCAACTCAAGCTACACTGCGTTCAGAAATATCCCATTGCATTTTTCCAGAAAACTGTGTTATCAAACTGAACACTGAAGAGAAACGTGTAACTCTGTGAGTGGCATTCACACATCGAAATGCCATTTCTCAGAAGGCTTCTTTCCAGTTTTGATCTGAGGACATTTCCTTTTTCACCATAGCCCTCAATAAGCTCCCAAATATCACTTTGCAGAACACAAGTTAAGAGAGTTAGCAAACTGTTCCAAGAAGGAAAGGGTGGAACTCTGTGTGATGAAGTCACACATCAGAAAGCAATCTCTCAGTAAACTTCTCTCTAGTTATTATCTGAAGATATTTCCTTTTTCACAATGGGCCCCTATGGGCTCCCAAATCTCACTTGGCAGATTCCACGAAAAGAGTGTTAGCTAACTGCTTCCTGAGAAGTAAGCTGTAACTCTGTGAGAGGAATTCACAGATCACAAAGAAGTTTCTCAGAAAGCTTTTTTCACGTTTTGAACTGATGATATTTCCTTTATCAGCATAGGCCTCAATGCGATCCAAAGAAGTCCTTCTCAGCTTCCTCAAAAACAGTGATAATGGACTGCTGCATGAAACATAAGTGTAACTCTGGAGTTGATTTCACACATCGAAATGCAGTTTCTCAGAAGCCTTTTTTCCAGTTTTGATCTGAGGATATTTCCTTTATCACCATTGCCTTCAATGCGCTCCTAAATATCACTTTGCAGAACACACGATAACAGAGTTAGCAAACTGTTCCAAGAAGGCAGTGGTGGAACTCTGTGTGATGAAGTGACACATCAGGAAGCAATCTCTCAGTAAGCCTCTCTCTGGTTATTAGCTGAGGATATTAACTTTTTCAACATGGGCCTCTATGGGCTCTCAAATCTCACTTTGAAGATTACACGAAGACAGTGTTAGGAAACTGCTTCCTGAGGACTAAGCTGTAATTCTGTGGAATTCACATATAACAAAGAAGATTCTCAGAAAGCTTCTTTCACGTTTTGAACTGATGATATTTCCTTTATCAGCGCAGGCCCCAATGCGATAAAAGAAGTCCTTCTCGTGTCTCTCAAAAACAGTGATAATGGACTGCTGCATGAAACATAAGTGTAAATCTCTGAGAAGAATTCACACATCACAAAGAGGTTCCTAACAAAGCTTCTTTCCAGTTTCCTTCTGAGGATATTTCCTTTGTGACCTCAAGTTTCATTGCATTCACAAGTATCCCATGGCAGATTTCCAGAAAACGGTGATAGCAATATGAATACTGAAGAGAAACGTTTAACCCTCTGAGTTGAATTCACACATCGAAATGCAGTTTCTCAGAAGGCTTCTTTCCAGTTTTTATCTGAGGATGTTTCCTTTTTCACCGTAGCCCTCAATGAGCTCCCAAATATCGCTTTGCAGAACAAAGATAACAGAGTTAGCATACTGTTCCAAGAAGGGTAGGGTGGAACTCTGTGTGATGAATTCACACTTCAGAAAGCAATCTCTCAGTAAGCTTCTCTCCAGTTATTATCTGAGGTTATTTCCTTTTTCACAATGGGCCCCTTTAGGCTCCCAAATCTCACTTTGCAGATTCCACGAAAAGAGTGTTAGCAAACTGCTTCCTGAGATCTCAGCTGTAACTCTGTGAGAGGAATTAACAGATCACAAAGAAGTTTCTCAGAAAGATTCTTTCACGTTTTGAACTGATGATATTTCCTTTATCAGCGTAGGCCTCCATGCAATCCAAAGAAGTCCTTCTCAGGTTCCTCAAAAACAGTGATAATGGACTGCTGCATGAATCATAAGGGCAACTCAGTGAGAAGAATTCACACATCTACAAGAACCTTCTAAGAAAGCTTCTTTCTAGTTTTCATCGAGGATATTTTCTTTGTCACCGCAAGCTTCATTGGGTTCACAACTATCTGAATGCAGATTTCCAGAAAACTGTGTTAGCAAACTGAACACTGTAGAGAAACGTGTAACTCTGTGAGTTGCATTCACACATCGAAATGCAGTTGCTCAGAAGGGTTCTTTCCAGTTTTGATCTGAGGACATTTCCTTTTTCACCATAGCCCTCAATGAGATCCCCAATATCAATTTGCAGAACACAAGATAACAGATTTAGGAAACTGTTCCAAGAAGGCAAGGGTGGAACTCTGTGTGATGAAGTCACACATCAGAAAGCAGTCTCTCAGTAAGCTTCCCTCTAGTTATTACCTGAGGATATTTCCTTTTTCACCATGGGCCCCTATGGGCTCCCAAATCTCACTTTGCAGATTCCACGAAAAGAGAGTTTGCAAACTGCTTCCTGAGAACTCAGCTGTAACTCTGTGAGAGGAATTCACAGATCACAAAGAAGTTTCTCCGAAAGCTTCTTTCACGTTTTGAACAGATGATATTTCCTTTATCAGCGTAGGCCCCATGCGATCCAAAGAATCTTTCTAAGGTTCTTCTAAAACAGTGATAATGGACTGCTGCATGAAACATAAGTGTAACTCTGTGAGATAAATTCACACATCACCAAGAAGTTTCCAACAAAGCTTCTTTCTAGTTTTCATCTGAGGATATTTCTTTTGTCACCGCAAGCTTCATTGCGTTCACAAGTATTACATTGCAGATTTCCCGAAAACTGTGTTGGTAAACTGATAGTGAAGAGAAACGTGTAACTCTGTGAAATGCATTCCCAAAAGGAAATGCAGTTTAACCAAAGGCGTCTTTCCATTTTTGATCTGAGGATATTTCCTTTTTCACCATAGCCCTCAATGAGCTCACAAATATCACTTTGCAGAACACAGGATAACAGATTTAGCAAACTGTTACAAGAAGGGAAGGATGGAACTCTGTGTTATGAAGTCACACATCAGAAAGCAATCTCTCAGTAAGCTTATCTCTAGTTATTATCTGAGGATATTGATTTTTTCACCGTGGGCCACTATGGGCTCCGAAATCTCACTTCGCAGATACTACGAAAAGAGTGTTAGCAAACTGCTTCCTGCGAACTCAGCTGTACCTCTGTGAGAGGAATTCACAGATCAAAAAGAAGTTTCTCAGAAAGCTTCTTTCACGTTTTGGACTGATGGTATTTCCTTTATCAGCGTAGGCATCAATGCGATCCAAAGAAGTACTCTCAGGTTCCTCAAAAACAGTGATAATTGACTGCTGCATGAAACATAAGTCTAACTCTGTGAGGTGAATTCACACATGACTAAGAAGTTTCTAACAAAGCTTCTTTCTAGTTTTCATCTGAGTTTATTTCCTTTGTCACTGCAAGCTTCGTCACGTTCACAAGTATCCCATTGCAGATTTCCAGAAAACAGTGTTAGTAAACTAAACACTGAAGAGAAACGTACAACACTTTGAGTGCATTCACACATCGAAATGCAGTTTCACAGAAGGCTTCTTTCCAGTTTTGATGTGAGGATATTTCCTTTTTCACCATAGCCCTCAATGAGCTCGGAAATATCACTTTGCAGAACACAAGATAACAGAGTTAGCAAACTGTTACAAGAAGGGAAGGGTGGAACTCTGTGTGATGAAGTCACACATCAGAAAACAATCTCTCAGGAAGCTCTCTCAAATTATTATCTGATGACATTTCCTTTTTCACCATGGGCCCCTATGGGCTTCCAAAGCTCACATTGCAGATTCCACGAAAAGAGTGTTAGCAAAGTGCTTCCGGAGAACTCAGCTGTAACGCTGTGAGAGGAATTCACAGATCACAAAGAAGTTTCTCAGAAAGCTTCCTGCAAGTATTGAACTGATGATATTTCTTTATCAGCGTTGGCCTCAATGTGATCCAAAGAATTCCTTCTCACGTTTCTCAAAAACAGTGATAGTGGACTGCTGCATGAAACGTAAGTGTAATCCTGTGAGATGAATTCACATATCACCAAGAAGTTTCTAACAAAGCTTCTTTCTAGTTTTCATATAAGGATATTTCCTTTGTCACCACAAGCTTAATTGCGTTTAGAAGTATCCCATTGCAGATTTTCAGAAAATTGTGCTAGCAAACTGAACACTGAAGAGAAACGTGTAACTCTGTGAGTCGCATTCACACATCGAAATGCAGTTTCTCAGAAGGCTTCTTTCCAGTTTTAATCTGAGGATATTTCCTTTTTCACCATAGCCCTCAATGAGCTCCCAAATATCACTTTGCAGCACACAAGATAACAGAGTTAGGAAACTCTTATAAGAAGGGATCGGTGGAACTCTGTGTGATGAAGTCACACATCAGAAAGCAATTTCTCAGTACGTTTCTCTATAGTTATTATCTGAGGATATATCCTTTTTCACCATGGGCCCCTATGGGATCCCAAATCTCACCTTGCAGATTCCACAAAAAGAGTGTCAGCAAACTGCTTCCTGAGAACAAAGCTGTAACTCTGTGAGATTAATTCACAGATCACAAAGATGTTTCTCAGAAAGGTTCTTTCACAGTTTGATTTAATGATATTTCCTTTATCAGCGTAGGCCTCAATGCGATCCAAAGAAGTCCTTCTCAGTTTCCTCAAACGCAGTGATAATGGATTGCTGCATGAAACAGAAGTGTAACTCTGTGAGATGAATTCACACATCACCAAGAGGTTTCTAACAAAGCTTTTTTCCAGTTTTCATCTGAGGATATTTCCTTTGTCACCGCAAGCTGTATTGCATTCACAAGTATCCAAATGCAGATTTCCAGAAAACTGTGTTATCAAACTGAACACTGAAGAGACACGTGTAACCCTGCGAGTTGTATTCACACATCGAAATGCAGTTTCTCAGAAGGCTTCGTTCCAGTTTTGATCTTATGATAATTCCTTTTTCACCATAGTCCTCAATGAGCTCCCAAATATCGCTTTGCAGAACACAAGATAACAGAGTTAGGAAACTGTTTCACGAAGGGAAGGGTGGAACTCTGTGTGACGAAGTCACACTACAGAAAGCAATCTCTCAGTAAGCTGCTGTCTAGTTATTATCTGACGATCTTTCCTTTTTCACCATGGGCCGCAATGGGGTTTCAAATCTCACTTTGCAGATTCCACGAAAAGAGTGTTAGCAAACTGCTTCCTGAGAACTAAGCTGTATTTCTGTGAGAGGAATTCACAGATCACAAAGAATTTTCTCAGAAAGCTTCTTTCTTGTATTGAACTGATGATATTTCCTTAATCAGCGTAGCCCTCAATGCGATCCAAAGAAGTCCTCTCAGGTTCCTCAAAAACAGTGAAAATGGACTGCTGCATGAAACATAAGTGTAACTCTGTCAGATGAAGTCATACATCACCAAGAGGTTTCTAACAAAGCTTCTTTCTAGTTTTCATCTGAGGATATTTCCTTTGTCACCGCAAGCTTCATTGCGTTCACAAGTTTCCCATTGCGGGTTTCCAGAAAACTGTGTTAGCAAACTGAACACTGAAAAGAAACGTGTAACTCTGTGAGTTGCCTTCACACATCGAAATGCAGTTTCTCAGAAGGCTTCTTTCCAGTTTTGATCTCAGGATATTTCCTTTTTCACCATAGCCCTCAATGAGCTCCAAAATATCACTTTGCAGAACACAAGATTACAGAGTTAGCAAACTGTTATAAAAATGGAAGGGTGGAACACTGTGTGATTAAATTACACATCAGAAGGCAATCACTCAGTAAACTTCTCTACAGGAATTATCTGAGGATATTTCCTTTTTCACCATGGGCCCTTATGGGCTCCAAAATCTCACTTTCCAGATTCCACGAAAAGAGTGTTAGCAAACTGCTTCCTGAGAATAAGCTGTAACTCTGTGAATGGAATTCACACATCACAAAGAAGTTTCTCAGAAAGCTTCTTTCACGTTATGAACTGATGATATTTCCTTTATCAGCGTAGGCCTCAATGCGTTCCAAAGAAGTCCTTCTCAGGTTCCTCAAAAACAGTGATAATGGACTCCTGCATGAAACATAAGTGTAACTATGTGAGATGAATTCACATCTCACCAAGAATTTTCTAACAAAGCTTCCTTCTAGTTTTCATCTGAGGATATTTCCTTTGTCACCACAAACTTCATTGCATTCACAAGTATCCCATTGCAGATTTCCAGAAAACTGTGTTAGCAAACTGAACACTGAAGAGAAAGGGGTATCTCTGGGAGTTGCAATGACACATCGAAATGCAGTTTCTCAGAAGGCTTCTTTCCAGTTTTGATCTGAGGATATTTCCTTTTTCACCATAGCCTTCAATGCGCTCTTAAATATCACTTTGCAGAACACAAGATAATAGATTTAGCAAACTGTTCCAAGAAGGGAAGGGTGGAACTCTGTATGATGAACTCACATATCAGAAAGCAATCTCTCAGTAAGCTTCTCTCTAGTTATTATCTGAGGATATTTCCTTTATCACCATGGGCCAATATGGGCTCCCAAATCTCACTTTGCAGATTCCACGAAAAGAGTGTTAGCTAGCTGCTTCCTGAGAACTAAGCTGTAACTCTCTGAATGGAATTCACAGACGACAAAGAAGTTCCTCAGAAAGCTTCTTTCAAGTTTTGAACTGATATCATTTCCTTTATCAGCGTAGGCCTCAATGCGATCCAAAGAAGTCCTTCTCAGGTTCCTCAAAAACAGTGACAATGGACTGCTGCATGAAACATAAGTGTAACTCTGTGAGATGAATTCACACATCACCAAGAAGTTTCTAACAAAGCTTCTTTCTAGTTTTCCTCTGAAGATATTTACTCTGTCACCGAAAGCTTCATTGCATTCACAAGTATCCCATTGCAGATTTCCAGAAAACTGAGTTAGCAAACTGAACACTGAAGAGAATCGTGTAACCCTGGGAGTTGCATTCGCACATCGAAATGCAGTTCCTCAGAAGGCTTCTTTCCAGTTTTGATCTGAGGATATTTCCTTTTTCACCATATCCTTCAATTCGCTCCTATATATCACTTTGCATAACACAAGATAACAGAGTTAGCAAACTGTTCCAAAAAGGGAAGGGTGGAACTCTGTGTGATGAAGACACACATCAGAAAGCAATCTCCCAGTAAGCTTCTCTCTAGTTATTATCTGAGGATATTTCCATTTTCACCATGGGCCACTATGAGCTCCCAAATCTCACATTGCATATTCCACGATAAGGGTGTTGGTAAACTGCTTCCTGAGAACAAAGCTGTAACACTGTGAGCGGAATTCACAGATCACAAAGACGTTTCTCAGAAAGGTTCTTTCACAGTTTGAACTGATGATATTTCCTTTATCAGTGTAGGCCTCAATGCGATCCAAAGAAGTCCTTCTCAGGTTCCTCAAAAACAGTGATAATGGACTGCTGCTTGAAACATAAGTGTAACACTGTGAGATGAATTCACATGTCCCAAAGAGGTTTCTAACAAAGATTCTTTCTAGTTTTCATCTGAGGATATTTCCTTTCTCACCGCAAGCTTCTTTGCGTTCACAAGTATCCCAATGCGGATTTCCTGAAAACTATGTTAGCAAAATGAACACTGAAGAGAAACGTGTAACTCTGTGAGTTGCATTCACACATCGAAATGCCGTTTCTCAGAAGGCTTCTTTCCAGTTTTGATCTGAGGATAATTCCTTTTTCAGAATAGCCCTCAAGGAGCTCCCAAATATCACTTTGCAGAACACAAGATAACAGAGTTAGCAAACTGTTCCAAGAAGGGAAGGGTGGAACTCTGTGTGATGAAATCACACAGCAGAAAGCAACCTCTCAGTAAGATTCTCTCCCGTTATTTCCTGAGGATATTTCCTTTTTCACCATAGGCCTCTATGGGCTCCCAAATCTCACTTTGCAGATTCCAAGAAAAGACTGTTAGCTAACTGATTCCTGAGAACTAAGCTGTAGCTCTGTGAGAGGTTCACATATCAGAAATAAGTTTCTCAGAAAGCTTATTTCACCTTTTGAACTGATGATATTTCCTTTATCAGCACAGGCCTCAATGTGCTCCAAAGTAGTCTTTCTCAGGTTCCTCAAAAACAGTGTTATTAGATTATTGCATGAAACAAAAGTGTAACTCTGTGAGATGAATTCACACAACACCAAGATGTTTCAAACAAAGCTTCTTTCTAGTTTTCATCTCTAGATATTTCCTTTGTCACCGCAAGCTTCATTGCGTTCACAAGTATCCCATTGCAGATTTCCAGAAAACTGTGTTAGCAAAATGAACACTGAAGAGATACGTGTAACTCTGTGAGTTGCATTCACACATCGAAATGCAGTTTCACAGAAGGCTTCTTTCCAGTTTTGATCTGAGGATATTTCCTTTTTCACCATAGCCCTCAATTAGCTCCCAAATATCACTTTGCAGAACACAAGATAACAGAGTAAGGAAACTGTTCCAAGAAGGGAAGGGTGGAACTCTGTGTGATGAAGTCACACAACAGTGCAATCTCTCAGCAAGCTTCCCTCCAGTTATTATTTGAGGACATTTCCTTTTTCACCATGGGCCCCTATGGCCTCCCAAATCTCACTTTACAGATTCCACGAAAAGACTGTTAGCTAACTGATTCCTGAGAACTAAGCTGTAGCTCTGTGAGAGGTTCACATATCAGAAATAAGTTTCTCAGAAAGCTTATTTCACCTTTTGAACTGATGATATTTCCTTTATCAGCGTTGGCCTCAATGCATCCAAAGAAGTCCTTCTCAGGTTCCTCAAAAACAGTGATAATGGACTGCTGCAAGAAACATAAGTGTAAGTCTGTGAGATGAATTCACACATCACCAGGAATTTTCTAACAAAGCTTCTTTCTAGTTTTCATCTGAGGATATTTCCTTTGTCACCGCAAGTTTCTTTGCTTTCAGAACTATAACAACGCAGATTTCCAGAAAACTGTGTTTGCAAACTGAACACTGAAGAGAAACGAGTAACTCCGTGAGCTGCATTCACACATCGAAATGCAGTTTCTCTGAAGGCTTCTTTCCAGTATTGATCACAGGATATTTCCTTTTTCACCATAGCCCTCAATGAGCTCCCAAATATCACTTTGCAGAAAACAAGATAGCAGATTTAGGAAACTGTTCCAAGAAGGGAAGTTTGGATCTCTGTGTGATGAAGCCACATCTGAA
Source organism: Rhinopithecus roxellana (assembly GCF_007565055.1). Taxonomy (NCBI): domain Eukaryota; kingdom Metazoa; phylum Chordata; class Mammalia; order Primates; family Cercopithecidae; genus Rhinopithecus; species Rhinopithecus roxellana. The sequence continues at coordinate 129,404,841 of NC_044562.1, forward strand.
AGCAATCTCTGAGTAAGCTTCTCTCCAGTTATTATCTGAGGACCTTTCCTTTTTCACCTTGGGCCCCTCTGGGCTCCCAAATCTCACTTTGCAGATTCCACGAAAAGAGTGTTCGCAAACTGCTTCCTGAGTACTAATTTGTAATTGTGTGAGAGGAATTCACAGATCACAAAGAAGTTTCTCAGAAAGCTTCTTTCACGTTTTGAAATGATGACATATCCTTTATCAGCATCGGCCTCAATGCCATCCAAAGAAGTCCTTCTCAGCTTCCTCAAAAAAAGTGTTATTAGACTACTGCAATAAACATAAATGTAACTCTGTGAGATCAATTCACACAACACCAAGAGGTTTCTAAAAAAGCTTCTTTCTAGTTATCATCTGAGGATATTTTCTGTGTCACCGCAAGCTTCTTTGCGTTCACAAGTATCCCAATGCAGATTTCCAGAAAACTGTGTTAACAAACTGAACACTGAAGAGAAACGTGTAACTCTGTGAGTTGCATTCACACATCGAAATGCAGTTTCTCAAAAGGCTTCTTTCCAGTTTTCATCTGAGGATATTTCCTTTTTCACCATAGATTTCAATGAGCTCCCAAATAACACCTTGCAGAAGACAAGAGAAGAGAGTTAGCAAACTGTTCCAAGAAGGGAAGGATGGAACTCTGTGTGATGAAGTCACACATCAGAAAGCAATCTCTCAGTAAGCTTCTCTCTAGGTATTATCTGAGGATATTTCCTTTTTCACCAATGGCCCCTATGGGCTCCCAAATCTCACTTTGCAGATTCCACGAAAAGAGTGTTAGCAAACTGCTTCCTGAGAACTAAGCGGTAACTCTGTGAATGGAATTTACAGATAACAAAGGAGATTCTCAGAAAGCTTCTTTCACGTTTTGAACTGATGATATTTCCTTTATCAGCGCAGGACTCAATGAGATCCAAAGAAATCCTTCTCAGGTTCCTCAAAAACAGTGATAATGGAGTGCTGCATGAAACATATGTGTAACTCTTTGAGATGAATACACACGTCACCAAGAGGTTTCTAACAAAGCTTCTTTCTAGTTTTCATCTGAGGATATTCCCTTTGTCACCTCAAGCTTTACTGCGTTCACAAGTATCCCATTGCAGTTTTCCAGAAAACTGTTTCAGCAAACTGAAATCAAAGGGGAAGGTGTAACTCTGTGAGTTACATTCACACATCGAAACGCAGTTTCTCAGAAGGCTTCTTTCCAGTTTTGATCTTAGGATAATTCCTTTTTCACCATAGCCCCCAAGGAGCTCCCAAATATCACTTTGCAGAACACAAGATAACAGAGTTAGCAAACTGTTCCAAGAAGGGAGGGGTGGAACTCTGTGTGATGAAGTCACACAACAAAAAGTAATCTCTCAGTAAGCTTCTCCCCAGTTATTATCAGAGGATATTTTCATTTTCACCATTGGCCCCTATGGGCTTCCAAATCTCACTTTGCAGATTCCACGAAAGGAGTGTTAGCGAACTGCTTCCGGACAACTCAGCTGTAACGGTGTGAGAGGAATTCAATGTCCACAAAGAAGTTTCTCAGAAAGCTTCTTTCACGTTTTGAACTGATGATATTTCCTTTATCAGCGTAGGCCTCAATGCAATTCAAAGAAGTCCTCTCAGGTTCCTCAAAAATAGTGAAAATGGACACTGCATGAAAGATAAGTGTACCTCTGTGAGATGAATTCACACATCACCAAGAAGTTTCTAAGAAAGTTTCTTTCTAGTTTTCATCTGAGGATATTTCTTTGTCACTACAAGCTTCATTTCGATCACAAGTAGCCCAATGCAGATTGCGAGAAAACTGTGTTAGCAAACTGAACACTGAAGAGAAACGTTTAACTCTGTGAGTTGCATTCACACATCGAAATGCAGTTTCTCTGAAGTCTTCTTTCCAGTTTTGATCTCAGGATATTTCCTTTTTCACCATAGCCTACAATGCGCTCCTAAATATCACTTTGCAGAACACAAGATAACAGAGTTAGCAAACTGTTCCAAGTAGGGAAGGATGGGACTCTGTGTGAGGAAGTCACACATCAGATAGCAATGTCTCAGTATCCTTCTCTCTAGTTATTATCTTTGGGTATTTTCTTTTTCAACATGGGTCCCTCTGGGCTCCAAAATCTCACTTAGCAGATTCCACGAAAAGAGTGTTAGCAAACTGCTTCCTGAGAACTAAGCTGTAACTCTGTGAATGGAATTTACAGATCACAAAGAAGTTTCTCTGAAAGCTTCTTTCATGTTTTGAACTGATGATATTTCCTGTATCGGCGTAGGCCTCAATGTGATCCAAAGAAGTCCTTCTCAGTTTCCTTAAAAACTGTGATAATGGACTGCTGCATGAAACATAAGTGTAACTCTGTGAGATGAATTCACACATCACCAAGAAGTTTCTAACAAAGCTTCCTTCTAGTTTTCATCTGAGGATATTTCCTTTGTCCCCGCAAGCTTCCTTGCGTTCACAAGTATCCCATTGCAGATTTCCAGAAAACTATGTTAGCAAACTGAACACTGAAGAGAAACGTGTAACTCTGTGAGTTGCATGCACACATCGAAATGCAGTTTCTTAGAAGTCTACTTTCCAGTTTTGATCTGAGGATATTTCCTTTTTCACCATAGCCTTCAATGCTCTCCAAAATATCACTCTGCAGAACACAAGATAACAGACTTAGCAAACTGTACCAAGGAGGGAAGGGTGGAACTCTGTGTGATGAAGCCACTTCAGAAGCAATCTCTCAGTAAGCTTCTCTCTAGTTATTATCAGAAGATATTTCCTTTTTCACCATGAGCCCCTCTGGGCTCCCGAATCTCACTTTTCAGTTTCCACGAAATGAGTGTTCGCACACTGCTTCCTGAGTACTAAGTTGTAACACTATGAGAGGAATTCACAGATCACAATGATGTTTCTCAGAAAGCTTCTTTTACGTTTTGAACTGATGATATATGCTTTATAAGCACAGGCCTCAATGCGTTCCAAAGAATTCCTCACAGGTTCCTCAAAAACAGTGATAATGGACTGCTGCATGAAACATAAGTGTAACTCTATGAGATGAATTCACACATCACCAAGAGGTTTCTAACAAAGCTTCTTTCCAGTTTTCATCTGAGGATATTTCCTTTGTCATCGCAAGCTTCTTTGGGTTCACAAGTATCAAAATGCAGATTTACAGAAAACTGTGTTACCAAACTGAACACTGAAGAGAAACGTGTAACTCTGTGAGTTGCATTCACACATCGAAATGCAGTTTCACAGAAAGCTTCTTTCCAGTTTTGATCTGAGGATATTTCCTTTTTCAACACAGCCCTCAATGAGCTCCCAAATATCACTTTGCAGAACACAAGATAACAGAGTTATCAAATGATCCAAGAAAGGAAGGGTAGAACTCTGTGTGATGACGTCACACATCAGAAAGCAATCTCTCAGTAAGCTTCTCTCTAGTTATTATCTGAGGATATTTCCTTTTTCACCATTGGCCCGTAAGGGCTCCCAAATCTCACTTTGCAGATTCCACGAGAAGAGTGATAGCCAACTGCTTCCTGAGAACTCAGCTGTCCCTCTGTGAGAGGAATTCACACAACACAAAGAAGTTTCTCAGAAAGCTTCTTTCACGTTTCGAACCAATGATATTCCCTTTATCAGCGTAGGCCTCAATGCGATCCAAAGAAGTCCTTCTCAGCTTCCTCAAAAACAATGATAATGGAATGCTGCATGAAACATGAGTCTAACTCTGTGAGATGAATTCACACATCACCAAGAAGGTTCTACGAAAGCTTTTTCTAGTTTTCATCTGAGGGTATTTCCTTTGTCCCCGCAAGCTTCTTTGCGTTCACAAGAATCCCATTGCAGACTTCTAGAAAACTGTGTTAGCACACTGAATACTGAAGAAAACGAGTAAATCTGTGAGTTGCATTCACACATCGAAATGCATTTTCTCAGAAGGCTCCTTTCCAGTTTTGATCTGAGGATATTTCCTTTTTCACCATAGATTTCAATGCGCTCCTAAATATCACTTTGCAGAACACAAGATAATAGAGTTAATAAACTGTACCAAGAAGGGAAGGGTGGAACTCTGTGTGATGAAGTCACCCATCAGAAAACAATCTCTCAGTAGGCTTCTTTTCAGCTATTACCTGAGGATATTTTCTTTTTCACCATGGGCCCCTATGGGCGCCCAAATCTCACTTGGCAGATTCCACGAAAAGAGTGTTAGGAAACTGCCTCCTGAGAACTCCCCTGTAACTGTGTGAATGGAATTCACAGATCACAAAGAAGTTTCCCAGAAAGCTTTTCTAACGTTTTGAACTGATGATATTTCCTTTATCAGCTTAGGCCACAAGGAAATCCAAAGAAGTCCTCTCAGGTTCCTCAAAAACATGGATAATGGACTGCTGCAAACAACATATGTGTAACTCTGTGAGATGAATGCACACATCACCAAGAAGTTTCTAACAACGCTTCTTTCTAGTTTTCAACTGAGGATATTTCCTTTGTCACCGCAAGCTTCATTGCGTTCAGAAATATCCCATTTTGCAGATTTCCAGAAAACTGTGTTAGCAAACTGAACACTGAAGAGAAACGTGTAACTCTGGGAGTTGAATTCACACATCGAAATGCAGTTTCTCAGAAAGCTTCTTTCTGGTTTTGATCTGAGGATATTTCCTTTTTCACCATAGCCTTCCGTGCGCTCCTAAATATCACTTTGCAGAACACAAGATAACAGAGTCAGCAAACTGTGCCAAGAAGGGAAGGTTGGAACTCTGTGTGAAGAAGTCACATATCAGAAAGCAATCTCTCAGTAAGCTTCTCTCTAGTTATTATCTGAGGATATTTCCTTTTTCACCATGGGTCCCTATGTTCTCCCTAGTCTCACTTTGCAGATTCCACGAAAAGAGTGTTAGCAAACTGCTTCCTGAGAACTAAGCTGTAACTCTGTGAAAGGAATTCGCAGATCACAAAGAAGTTTCTCGGAAAGATTCTTTTACGTTTTCAACTGATGATATTTCCTTGATCAGCGTAGGCCTCAATGCAATTCAAAGAAGTCCTTCTCAGGTTCCTCAAAAACAGTGATAATGGACTGCTACATGAAACATAAGTGTAACTTTTGAGATGAATTCACACATTACCACGAAGTTTCAAACAAAGCTTCTATCTCATTTTCATCTGAGGATATTTCTTTTGTCACCGCAATCTTCATTGCGTTCACAAGTATCCCATTGCAGATTTCCAGAAAACTTTGTTAGCAAACAGAACACTGAAGAGAAACATGTATCTCTGTTAGTTGCATTCACACATCGAAACGCAGTTTCTCAGAAGGCTTCTTTCCAGTTTTAATCTGAGGATATTTCCTTTTTCACCACAGCCTTCAACGAGTTCCCAAATATCACTTTGCAGACACAAGATATAAGAGTTAGCAAACCCTTCAAAGAAGGGAAAGGTGGAACTCTGTGTGATGAAGTCGCAATTCAGAAAGCAATCTCTCAGTAAGCTTCTCTCTACTTATTATCTGAGGATATTTCCTTTTTCACCATGGGCCCCTATTTGCTCCCAAATGTCACTTTGCAGATTCCAGGAAAAGAGTGTTAGCACATTGCTTCCGAAGAACTCAGCTGTAGCTCTGCGAATGCCATTCACAGGACACAAAGACGTTTCTCAGAAAGCTTCTATCACGTTTGGAAATGACGATATTTCCTGTATCAGCGTATGCCTCAATGCGATCCAAAGAAGTCCTTCGCAGTTTCCTCAAAAACAGTGATAATGGACTGCTGCATGAAACATATGTGTAACTCTGTGAGAGGAATTCACACATAACCAAGAAGTTTCTAACAAACCTTCTTTCTACTTTTCATCTGAGGATATTTCCTTTGTCACCACAAGCTTCATTGCGTTCACAAGTATCACATTGCAGATTTCCAGAAAACCGAGTTAGCAAACCTGAACGCTGAAGAGAAACGTGTAACTCTGTGAGTTGCATTCACACATTGAAATGCAGTTTCTCAGAAAGCTTCTTTCCAGTTTTGATCTGAGGACATTTCCTTTTTCAACATAGCCCTCAATGAACTCCCAAATGTCACTTTGCAGAACACAAGATAACAGAGTTATCAAATGTTCCAAGAAGGGACGGGTGGAACTCTGTGTGATGAAGTCACACATCAGAAAACAATCTCTCAGTAAGCTTCTCTCTAGTTATTATGTGAGTATATTTTCTTTTTCACCATGGGCCCCTAAGGGCTTCCAAATCTCATTTTGCAGATTCCACGAAAAGAGAGTTAGTAAACTGGTTCCTGAGATCTCAGCTGTAACTCTGTGAATGGAATTCACAGATCACAGAGAACTTTCTCAGAAAGCTTCTTTCACGTTTTGAACTGATGATATTTTCTTTATCAGCGTAGGCCTGAATGCGATCCAAAGAAGTCCTTCTCAGGTTCCTCAAAAACAGTGATAATGGACTGCTGCTTGAAACTTAAGTGTAACTCTGTGAGATGAATTCACACATCACCAAGAAGTTTCCAGGAAAGCTTCTTTCCCGTTTTCATCTGAGGATATTTAATTTGTTACCGCAAGCTTCAGGGCGTTCAGAAGTATCCCATTGCAGATTTCCAGAAAACTGTGTGAGCAAACTGAACACTGAAGAGAAACGTGTAACTCTGTGAATTTCATTCACACATGGAAATGCAGTTTCTCAGAAGGCTTCTTTCCAGTTTTGATCTGAGGATATATCCTTTTTCACCATAGCCTTCAATGAGTTCCCAAATATCACTTTGCAGAACACAAGATAACAGAGTTAGCAAACTGTAGCAAGAAGGGAAGGGTCGATCTCTACGTGATGAAGGCACACATCCGAAAGCAATCTCTCAGTAATCTTCTCTCTAGTTATTATCTGAGGAAACTTCCTTTTTCACCATGGGACACAATGGGCTCCCAAATGTCACTTTGCAGATTCCACTAAAAGAGTGTTAGCAAACTGTTTCCTGAGAATTAAGCTGTAAATCTCTGAGAGGAATTCACAGATCACAAAGAGAATTCCCAGAAAGCTTTTTTCACGTTTTGAACTGATGATATTTCCTTTATCAGCGAAGACCACAATGCGATACAAGGAAGTCTTCTCAGGTCCCTCAAAAACAGTGATAATGGACTGCTGCATGAAACATAAGTGCAACACTGTGAGATGAATTCACACATCACCAGGAAGTTTCTAAGAAAGCTTAATTCTAGTTTTCTTCTGAGGATATTTCCTTTGTCACCGCAAGCTTCATTGTGTTCACAAGAATCCCATTGCAGAATTCCATAAAACTGCGTTAGCAAACTGAACACTGAGGAGAAACGTGTAACTCTGTAAGTTGCATTCACACATTGAAATGCAGTTTCTCAGAAGTCTTCTTTCCAGTTTTGATCTCAGGATATTTCCTTTTTCACCACAGCCTTCAATGCGCTTCTAAATATCACTTTGCAGAACACAAGATAATAGAGTTAGCAAACTGTTCCAAGAAGGGAAGGGAGGAACACTGTGTGATGAAGTCACACATCAGAAAGCAATCTCTCTGCAAGCTTCTCTCTAGTTATTATCTGAGGATGTTTCCTTTTTCACCATGGGCCCCTACGGGCTCCCAAATCTCACTTTGCAGAATCCACGAAAAGAGTGTTAGCAAACTGCTTCCTGAGAACTAAGCTGTAACTCTGTGAATGGAATTCACAGATCACAAATAACTTTCTCAGAAAGCTTCTTTCACGTTTTGAACTGATATTTTCTTTATCAGCGTAGGCCTCAATGCGATCCAAAGAAGTCCTTCTCAGGTTCCTCAAAAACAGTGATAATGGACTGCTGCATGAAACATAAGTGTAACTCTGTGAGATGTATTCAAACATCACCAAGAAGTTTCTACGATAGCTTCTTCATAGATTTCATCTGAGGACATTTCCTCTGTCACCGCAAGGTTCATTGTGTTCAGAAGTATCCCATTGCAGATTTCCAGAAAACTGTGTTAGCAAACTGAACACGGAAGAGAAACGTGTAACTCTGGGAGTTGAATTCACACATCGAAATTCAGTTTCTCAGAAGGCTTCTATCCCGTTTTGATCTGAGGATATTTCCTTTTTCACCATAGCCTACAGTGCATTCCTAAATATCACTTTACAGAACACAAGATAACAGAGTTAGCAAACTGTTCCAAGAAGGGAAGGGTGGAACTCTGTGCGATGAAGTCACACATCAGAAAATAATCTCTGAAGAAGCACTCTTTAGTTATTATCTGAGGATATTTCTTCTTACACCATGGGATCCTACGGGCTCCCAAATCTCACTTTGCTGATTCCACGAACAGAGTGTTAGCAAACTGCTTCCTGAGAACTAAGCTGGAACTCTGTGAGAGGAATTCAGAGGTCACAAAGAAGTCTCTCAGAAAGCTTCTTTCACGTTTGGAACCGATGATATTTCCCTTATCAGCGTAGGCCTCAATGCGATCAAAAAAGTCCTTCTCAGGTTCCTCAAAAACAGTGATAATGGACTGCTCCATGAAACATAAGTGAAACTCTGTGAGATGAATTCACACATCACCAAGAAATTTCTAAAAAAGCTTCTTTCTAGTTTTCATCTGAGGATATTTCCTTTGTCACCGCAAACTTCATTGCGTTCACAAGTATCCCACTGCAGATTTCCAGAAAACTGTGTTAGGTAACTGAACACTGAAGAGAAACGTGTAAATCTGGGAGTTGAATTCACACATCGAAATGCAGTTTCTCAGAAGGCTTCTTTCCAGTTTTGATCTGAAGGTATTTCCTTTTTCACCATAGCCTTCAATGCGCTCCTAAATATCACTTTACAAAACAAAGATAAAAGATTTTGCAAACTGTTCCAAGAAGGGAAGGGTGGAACTCTGTGTGATGAAGTCACACATCAGAAAGCAAAATCTCAGTAAGCTTCTCTCTAGTTGTTATCTGAGGATATTTCCTTTTTCACGATGGGCCCCTATCGGCTCCCAAATCTCACTTTGCAGATTATAGGAAAAGAGTGTTAGCAAACTTCTTCCTGAGAACCAAGATGTAACTCTGTGCGAGAAATTCACTGATCATAAAGAAGTTTCTCAGACAGCTTCATTCCCGTTTTGAAATGATGATATTTCCTTTATCAGCGTAGGCCTCAATGAGAGTCCAAGAAGTCCTCTCACGTTCCTCAAAAACTGTGATAATGGACTGCTGCATGAAACATAAGTGAAACTCTGTGAGATGAATTCACACATCACCAAGAAGTTTCCACGAAAGCTTCTTTCTAGTTTTTTCTGAGATATATCCTTTGTCACCGCAAGCTTCATTGCGTTCAGAAGTATCCCATTGCAGATTTCCAGAAAACTGTGCGACCAAACTGTACACTGAAGAGAAACGTGTAACTCTGTGAGTTGCATTCACACATCGAAATGCAGTTTCTCAGAAGGCTTCTTTCCAGTTTTGACCTGAGGATATTTCCTTTTTCACCATAGCATTCAATGCGCTCCTAAATATCACTTGGCTGAACACCAGATAACAGACTTAGCAAACTGTTCCAAGAAGGGAAGGGTGGAACTCTGTGTGATGAAGTCACACATCTGAAAGCAATCTCTCAGTAAGCTTCTTTCTATTTATTATCTGAGGATATTTCCTTTTTCACCACGTGCCCCTATGGGCTCCCAAATCTCACTTTGCAGATTATATGAAAAGAGTGGTAGCAAACTTATTCCTGAGAACCGAGCTTTAACTCTGTGGGAGGAATTCACTGATCACAAAGAAGTTTCTCAGAAAGCTTCTTTCACGTTTTGAAATGATGATGTTTCCTTTATCAGCGTAGGCCTCAATGCGATCCAAAGAAGTCCTCTCACGTTCCTCCAAAACTGTGATAATGGAGTGCTGCATGAAGCATTAGAGTAACTCTGTGAAATGAATTCACACATCACCAGGAAGTTTCCAGGAAACCTTCGTTCCTGTTTTCATCTGAGGATATTTCCTTTGCCACCACAAGCTTCATTGCATTCAGAAGTATCCCATTGCAAATTCCCAGAAAACTGTCTTAGCAAACTGAACACTGAAAAGAAACGTGTAAATCTGTGTGTTACATCCAAACATCGACGTGCAGTTTCCCAGAAGGTTTCTTTCCAGTTTGTTCTGAGGATATTTCCTTTGTCACCATAGCCCTCAATGTGCTCCCAAATATCACTTTGCAGAACACAAGATAACAGAGTTAGTAAACTCTTCCAAGAAGGGAAGGGTGGAACTCCGTGTGATGAAGTCGCACTTCAGAAAGCAATCTCCCAGTAAGCTTCTCTCCAGTTATTATCTGAGGATATTTCCTTTCACCATGCGCCCCTATGGGCTGACAAAACTATCTTTGCAGATTCCACGAAAAGAGTGTTGTCAAACCTCTTCCTGAGAACTCAGCTGTAACTCTGTGAGAGGAGTTCACAGAACACAAAGAAGTTTCTCAGAAAACTTCTTTCACGTTTGGATCCGATGATACTTCCTTTATCAGCATAGGCCTCAAAACAATCCAAAGAAGTCCTTCTCAGGTTCCTCAAAAACAGTGATAATGGACTGCTGCAAGAAACATAAGTGTAACTCTGTGAGATGAACTCACACATCACCAAGCAGTTTCTAAGAAAACTTCTTTCTATTTTCATCGGAGGATATTTCCTTTGTCACCGCAAGCTTCATTGCGTTCAGAAGTATCCCACGGCAGATTTGCAGAAAACTGTGTTAGCAAAGTGAACACTGAAGAGGAACGTGTAACTCTGAGAGTTGCATTCACACATTGAAATGCAGTTTCTCAGAAGGTTTCTTTCCGGTTTTGATCTGAGGATATTTCCTTTTTCACCATAGTCCTCAATGAGCTCCCAAATATCACTTTGCAGAACACAAGATAACAGAGTAAGCAAACTGTTCCAAGAAGGGAAGGGTTGAACTCTGTGTGATGAAGTCACACGTCAAAAGCAATCTCTCAGCAAGATTCTCTCTAGTTATTATCTGAGGATATTTCCTTTTTCACCCTGGGCCAATATGGGCTCACAAATCTCACTTTGCAGATTCCACGAAAAGAGTGTTAGCAAACTGGTTCCTGAGAACTCTTCTGTAACTCTGTGAATGGCATTCACAGACCACAGGGAAGTTTCTCAGAAAGCTTCTTTTACGTTTTGAACTGATGAGATTTCCTTTATCAGCGTAGCCGTCAATGCGATCCAATGAACTCCTGCTCAGTTTCCTCAACAACAGTGATAATGGACTACTGCATGAAACATAAGTGCGACTCCGTGAGATGAATTCACACATCACCAAGAAGTTTCTAACAAAGATTCTTTCCAGTTTTCATCTGAGGATATTTCCTTTGTCACCGCAAGCTTCTTGCATTCAGAAGTATCCCATTGCAGATTTCCAGAAAACTGTGTTAGCAAACTGAACACTGAAGAGCAACGTGCAACTCTGGGAGTTGAATTCACATATCGAAATGCAGTTTCACAGAAAGCTTCTTTCTAGTTTTGATGTGAGGATATTTGCTTTTTCACCATAGCCCTCAATGAGCTCCCAAATATCACTTTGCACAACACAAGGTAACAGAGTTAGCCAACTGTTCCAAGAAGGAAAGGTTGGAATTCTGTGTGATGAAGTCACACATCAGAAAGAAATCTCTCAGTAAGCTTCTCTCTAGTTATTATCTGAGGATATTTCCTTTTTCACCATGGGCCCATATGGGCTCCCAAAACTCACGTTGCAGATTCCACGAAAAGAGTGTTAGCTAACTACTGCCTGAGAACTGAGCTGTAACTCTATGAATGGAATTCACAGATCACAAAAAAGTTACTCAGAAAGCTTCTTTCACGTTTTGAACAGATGATATTTCCTTTATCAGCGTAGGACTCAATGCGATCCAAAGAAGTCCTTCTCAGGTTCCTCAAAAACAGTGATAATATACTGCTGCATGAAACATAAGTGTAACTCTGTGAGATGAATTCACACAACACAAAGATGTTTCTAACAAAGCTTCCTTCTAGTTTTCCTTTGACGTTATTTCCTTTGTCACCGCAAGGTTCATTGCGTTCACAAGTATCCCAATGCAGATTTCCAGAAAACTGTGTTAGCAAACTGAACACTGAAGAGAAACGTGTAACTCTGTGAGTTGCATTCACACATCGAAATGCAGTTTCTCAGAAGGCTTCTTTCCAGTTTTGATCTGAGGATATTTCCTTTTTCACCATAGCCTTCAATGCGCTCCTAAATATCACATTGCAGAACACAAGATAGCAAAGTTAGCAAACTGTTCCAAGAAGGGAAGGGTGGAACTATGCGTGATGAAGCCACACTTCAGAAAGCAATCTCTCAGTAAGCTTCTCTCCAGTTATTATCTGAGCATATTTCCTTTTTCACCTTGGGCCCCTATGGGCTCCCAAATCTCACTTTGCAGATTCCACGAAAAGAGTGTAAGCAAACTGCTTCCTGAGAACTCAGCTGTAACTCTGTGAGAGGAATTCACAGATCACAAAGAAGTTTCTCAGAAAGCTTCTTTCACGTTTGGAAACGATGATATTTCCTTTATCACCATAGGCCTCAAAGCGATCCAAAGAAGTCCTTCTCAGGATCCTGAAAAACAGTGATAATGGAATGCTGCATGAAACATATGTGTAACTCTGTGAGATGAATTCACACATCAACAAGAAGTTTCTACGAAACTTTCTTTCTAGTTTTCATCTGAGGATATTTCCTTTGTCACCTCAAGCTTCATTGCGTTCAGAAGTATCCCATTGCAGATATCCAGGAAACTGTGTTAGAAAACTGAACACTGAAGAGTATCGTGTAACTCTGGGAGTTGCATTCACACATCGAAATGCAGTTTCTCAGAAGGCTTCGTTCCATTTTGGATCTGAGGTTATTTCGTTTTTCACCATAGCCTTGTAAGCGAGCCTAAATATCACTTTCCAGAACACAAGATAAGAGAGTTAGCAAACTGTTCCAAGAAGAGAAGGGTGGAACTCTGTGTGATGAAGTCACACATCAGAAAGCAATCTCTCAGTTAGCTTCTCACTAGTTATCATCTGAGAATATTTCCTTTTTCACCATGAGCCCCTATGGGCTCTTAAATCTCACTTTGCAGATTCCAGGAATGAGTGTTAGCAAACTGCTGACTGAGGACTCAGCTGTAACACTGTGAATGGAATTCACAGATCACAAAAAAGTTTCTCAGAAAGCTTCTTTCACGTTTTGAACTGACTATATTTCCTTTTTCAGCGTAGGCCTCAATGCGATCCAAAGTAGTCCTTCTCAGGTTCCTCAAAAACAGTGATAATGGACTGCTGCATGAAACATAAGTGTAGGTCAGTGAGATGAATTCACACATCACCAAGAAGTTTCTACGAAAGCTTCTTTCTAGTTTTCATCTGAGTATATTTCCTTTCTCACAGCAAGCTTCGTTGCGTTCAGAAGTATCCCATTGCAGATTTGAAGAAAACTGTGTTAGCAAACTGAACACTGAAGAGAAACGTGGAACTCTGTGAGTTGCATTCACACATCGAAATGCAGTTTCTCAGAACGGTTCTTTCCAGTTTTGATCTGAGGATATTTCCTTTTTCACCATAGCTTTAAATGCGCTCCTAAGTATCACTTTGCAGAACACAAGATAACAGAGTTAGCAAACTGTTCCAAGAAGGGAAGGGTGGAACTCTGTGTGATGAAGTCGCACTTCAGAAAGCAATCTCTAAGGAAGCTTCTCTGCAGTTATTATCTGAGGATATTTCCTTTTTCACCATGGGCCCCGGTGGGCTCCCAATTCTCACTATGCAGATTCCACGAAAGGAGTGTTAGCAAACTTCTTCCTGAGAATTCAGCTGTAACTCTGTGAGAGGAATTCACAGATCACAGAGAAGTTTCTCAAAAAGCTTCTTTCAGTTTTGGAACCGATGATACTTCCTTTATCAGCGTAGGCCTCAAAGCGATCCAAAGAAGTCCTTCTCAGGTTCCTCAAAAACAGTGATAATGGACTGCTGCATGAAACATAAGTGTAACTCTGTGAGATGAATTCACACATCACCAAGAAGTTTCTACGAAAGCTTCTTTCTAGTTTTCATCCGAGGATATTTCCTTTGTCACCGCAAGCTTCAATGTGTTCACAGGTATCCCAAAGCAGATTTCCGGAAAACTGTGTTAGCAAACTGAACGCTGAAGAGAAACGTGGAACTCTGTGAGTTGCATTCACACATCGAAATGCATTTTCTCAGAAGGCTTCTTTTTAGTTTTCAACTGAGGATATTTCCTTTTTCACCATAGCCCTCAAAGAGCTCCTTAAGACCACTTTGCAGAACACAAGATAACAGAGTTAACAAACCCTTCCAAGAAGGGAAGGGTGGAACTCTGTGTGATGAAGTCGCACTTCAGAAAGCAATCGCTAAGGAAGCTTCTCTGCAGTTATTATCTGAGGATATTTCCTTTTTCACCATGGGCCCCGGTGGGCTCCCAATTCTCACTATGCAGATTCCACGAAAAGAGTGTTAGCAAACTTCTTCCTGAGAATTCAGCTGTAACTCTGTGAGAGGAATTCACAGATCACAAAGAAGTTTCTCAGAAGGCTTCTTTCAGTTTTGGAACCGATGAAACTTCCTTTATCAGTGTAGGCCTCAAAGCGATCCAAAGAAGTGCTTCTCAGGTTCCTCAAAAACAGTGATAATGGACTGCTGCATGAAACATAAGTGTAACTCTGTGAGATGAATTCACACATCACCAAGAAGTTTCTACGAAAGCTTCTTTCTAGTTTTCATCTGAGGATATTTCCTTTGTCACCACAAGCTTCATTGCGTTCAGAAGTATCCCGTTTCAGAGATCCAGAAAAATGTGTTAGCAAACTCAACACTGAAGAGAAACGTGTAACTCTGTGAGTTGCATTCACACACCGAAATGCAGTTTCTCGGAAGGCTTCTTTCCAGTTTTGATCTGAGGATATTTCCTTTTTCACCATAGCCCTCAATGAGCTCCCAAATATCACTTTGCAGAACACAAGATAACAGAGTTAGCAAACTGTTCCAAGAAGGGAAGGGTGGAACTCTGTGTGATGAAGTCACACATCAGAAAGGAATCTCTCAGTAAGCTTCTCTCTAGTTATTATCTGAGGATATATCGTTTTTCACCACGGGCTCTATGGGTTCCCAAATCTCACTTCACAGATTCCACGAAAAGAGTGTCAGCAGACTGCTTCCTGAGAACTAAGCTGAAACTCTGTGAGAGGAATTCACAGATCACAAAGTAGTTTCTCAGAAAGCTTCTTTCAGGTTTTCAACTGATGATATTCCTTTTATCAGCGTGGGTCTCAAAGGGATCCAAAGAATTCCTTCTCAGGTTCCTTAAAAACAGTGATAATGGACTGCTGCATGAAACAAAAGTGTAACTCTGTGAGATGAATGCACACATCACCAAGAAGTTTCTAACAAAGCTTCTATCTAGTTTTCATCTGAGGATACTTCCTTAGTCACCCTAAGCTTCGTTGCGTTCAGTTGTATCCCCTTGCAGATTTCCAGAAAACTGTGTTAGCAAAGTGAACACTGAAGAGAAACGTGTAACTCTGCGAGTTGCATTCACACATCGAAATGGAGTTTCTCAGAAGGCTTCTTTCCAGTTTTAATCTTAGGATATTTACTTTTTCACCATAACCCACAATGAGCTCCCAAATATCACTTTGCAGAACAGAAGATCACAGAGTTACCAAACTGTTCCAAGAAGGGAAGGGTGGAATTCTGTGTGATGAAGTCACATATAGGAAAGTAATTTCTCAGTCAGCTCCTCTCCAGTTATTATATGAGGAAATATCCTTTTTAACCCTGGGCCCCTATGGGCTCCCAAACATCACTTTGCACATTCCACGAAAGGAGTGTTAGCAAACTACTTCCTGAGAGCTAAGTTGCAACTTTGTGAAAGGAATTCACAGATCAAAAAGAAGTTTCTCAGAAAGCTTCTTTCACGTATTGAACTGATGATATTTCCTTTCTCAGCGTAGGACTCCATGCGGTCCAAACAAGTCCTTCTCAGGTTCCTCAAAAACAGTGATAATGGACTGCTGCAGGACACGTAAGTGTAACTCCATGAGATGAATTCACACACCACCAAGATGTTTCTAACAAAGCTTCACTCTAGTTTTCATCTGAGGATATTTCCTTTGTCACCGCAAGCTTCATTGCATTAAGAATTATCCTATTGCAGATTTCCAGAAAACTGAGTTAACAAAGGGAACACTGAAGTGAAACGTGTAACACTGTGAGTTGCATTCACACATCGAAATGCAGATTCTCAGAAGGCTTCATTCCGGTTTTCGTCTGAGGATATTTACTTTTTCACCATAGCCCTCAATGAGCTCCCAAATATTACTTTGTAGAACACAAGATAACAGAGTTAGCAAACTTTCCAAGAAGGCAAGGGTGGAACTCTGTGTGATTAAGTAACAAATCAGAAAGCAATCTCTCAGTAAGCTACTCTCTAGTTATAATCTGAGGGTATATCCTTTTTCACAATGGGCCCCTACGGGCTATCAAATCTCACTTTGCATATTCCACGAAAAGAGTGTTAGCAAACTGCTTCGTGAGAACTAAGCTGTAACTCTGTGTGAGGAAGTCACAGATCACAAAGAAGTTTCTCAGAAAGCTTCTTTCACGTATTGAACAGATGATATTTCGATTATCAGTGTAGGTCTCAATGGGATCCAAAGAATTCCTTCTCAGGTTCCTCAAAAACAGTGATAATGGACTGCTGCATGAAACATAAGTGTAACTCTGTGAGATGAATTCACACATCACCAAGAAGTTTGTAACAAAGCTTCTTTCCAGTTTTCATTTGAGGATATTTCCTTTGTCACCATAAGCTTCGTTGCATTCAGAAGTATCCCATTGCAAATTTCCAGAAAAATGTGTTAGCAAACTGAAAACTGAAGAGAGACGTGTAACTCTGTGAGTTGCATTTACACATCAAAATGGAGTTTCTCAGAAGGATTCTTTCCAGTTTTGATCTGAGGATATTTCATTTTTCACCACTCCTCCCAATGAGCTCCCAAATACCACTTTGCAGTACACAGTATAACAGAGTTAGTAAACTGTTCCAAGAAGACAATGGTGGACCTCTGTGTGATGAACTCACACATCAGAAAGCAATCTCTCAGTAAGCTTCTCTCTAGTTATTATCTGAGGATATATGCTTTTTCACCATGGACCCCTATGGGCTCCCAAATCTCACTTTGCAGATTCCACGAAAAGAGTGTTAGCAAACTGCTTCCTGAGAAATAAGCTGTAACTCTGTGAGAGGAATTCACAGACCACAAAGTAGTTTCTCAGAAAGCTTCTTTCACGTTTTGAACTGATGATATTTCCTTTATCAGCATAGGCCTTCCTGCTATACAAAGAAGTCCATCTCAGGTTCCTCAGAAACAGTGATAATGGACTGCTGCATGAAACATAAGTGTAACTCTGTGAGATGAATTCACACATCACCAAGATGTTTCTAACAAAGCTTCATTCTAGTTTTCATCTGAGGATATTTCCTTTGTCACCACAAACTTCATTGCTTTCAGAAGCATCCCATTGCAGATATCCAGAAAACTGTGTTAACAAACTGAACACTGAAGAGAAACGTGTAACTCTGTGAATTGCATTCACACATTGAAATGCAGTTTCACAGAAGGTTTCTTTACGGTTTTGATCTGAGGATATTTCCTTTTTCACCATAGCCCTCAATGAGCTCCCAAATATCACTTTGCAGAACACAAGATAACAGAGTTAGCAAACTGTTCCAAGAAGGGAAGGGTGGAACTCTTTGTGATGAAGTCACACACCACAAAGCAATCTTTCAGTAAGCTTCTCTCCAGTTATTGTCTGAGGATATTTCCTTTTTCACCATGGGCCCCTATGGGCTCCCAAATCTCACTTTGCAGACTCCACGAAAAGAGTGTTAGCAAACTGCTTCCTGAGAACTCAGCTGTAACTCTGTGAGAGGAATTCACAGATGACAAAGAAGTTTCTCGGAAAGCTTCTTTGACGTTTTGAACTGATGATATTTCCTTTATCAGTGTTGGCCTCAATACGATCCAAGAAGTCCTTCTCAGGATCCTCAAAAACAGTGATAATGCACTGCTGCATGAAACATAAGTGTAACACTGTGAGGTGAATTCACACATCACCAATAAGATTCTAACAAAGCTTCTTTCTAGTTTTCATTTGAGGATATTTCCTTTCACACTGCAAGCTGCATTGCGTTCACAAGTATCCCAAAGCAGATTTCCAGAAAACTGTGTTAGTAAACTGAACACTGAAGAGAAACGTGTAACTCTGTGAGTTGCATTCACACATCGAAAGGCAGTTTCAAAGAAGGCTTCTTTCCGGTTTTGATCTGAGGATATTTCCTCTTTCACTGTATCCCTCCATCAGCTAATCAAAGGTCACTTTGCAGAACACAAGATAACAGAGTTAGCAAACTGTTCCAAGAAGGGAAGGGTGGAACTCTGTGTGATGAAGTCACACATCAGAAAGCAATCTCATAGTAAGCTACTCTCCAGTTATTATCTGAGGATATTTCCTTTTTCACCATTGTCCCTTATGGGCTCCCAAATCTCACTTTGCAGTTTCCACATAAATAGTGTTAACAAACTGCTTCCTCCCAACTCAGCAGAACCTCTGAGAGAGGAATTCAAAGATCACAAAGAAGTTTCTCAGAAAGCTTCTTTCACGTTTTGAACTGATGATATTTCCTTTTTCAGCATAGGCCTCAATGCAATCCAAAGAAGTCCTCTCAGGTTCCTCAAAAACAGTGATAATGGACTGCTGCATGAAACATAAGTGTAACTCTGTGTGCTGAATTCACACATTACCAAGAAGTTTCTAACAAAGCTTCTTTCTAGTTTTCATCTGAGGATATTTCCTTTGTCACAGCAAGCTTCATTGAGTTTACCAGTATCCCAATGCAGACTTCCTGAAAACTGTGTTAGCAACCTGAACACTGAAGAGAAACGTGTACCTCTGTGAGTTGCATTCACACATCGAAATGCAGTTTCCCAGAAGGTTTCTTTCCAGTTTTGATCTGAGTATATTTCCTGTTTCACCATAGTCCTCAACGAGTTCCCAAATATCACTTTGCAGAACACAAGATAAAAGAGTTAGCAAACCCTTCCAAGAAGGGAAGTGTGGAACTCTGTGTGATGAAGTCGCACTTCAGAAAGCAATCTCTCAGTAAGCTTCTCTCCGGTTTTTATGTGAGGATATTTCCTTTTTCACCATGGGCTCCAATGGCCTCCCAAATCTCACTTTGCAGATTACACGAAAAGTGTGTTAGCAAACTGCTTCCTGAGAACTCAGGTGTAACCCTGTGAGAGGAATTCACAGATCACAAAGAAGTTTCTCAGAAAGCTTCTTTAACGTTTGGAACCGATGATATTTTCTTTATCAGCGTAGGCGTCAATGCGATCCAAAGAAGTCCTTCTCAGGTTCCTCAAAAACAGTGATAATGGACTGAATGGACTGCTGCATGAAACATAAGTGTAACTCTGTGAGATGATTTCACACATCAACAAGAAGTTTCTACGAAAGTTTATTTCTAGTTTTCATCTGAGGATATTTCCTTTGTTACCGCAAGATTCATTGCGTTCACGAGTATCCCAATGCAGATTTCCAGAAAACTGTGTTAGCAAACAGAACCCTGAAGCGAAAGGTGTAACTCTGTGAGTTGCATTCAGACATCGAAATGCAGTTTCCCAGAAGGTTTCTTTCCAGTTTTGACCTGAGGATTTTTCCTTTTTCACCATAGCCTTCAATGAGCTCCCAAATATCACTTTGCAGAACACAAGATAACAGAGTTAGCAAACTCTTCCAAGAAGAGAAGTGTGGCACTCTGTGTGATGAAGTCACACTTCTGAAAGTAATCTCTCAGTAATCTTCTCTCCAGTTATTATCTGAGGATATTTCCTTTTTCACCATAGGCCCCTAGGGGCTCCCAAATCTCTCTTTGGAGATTCCACAAAAAGAGTGTTAGCAAACTGCTTCCTGAGAACTAAGCTGTAACTCTGTGAGAGTAATTCACAGATCACAAAGATGTGTCCCAGAAAGCTTTTTTCACGCTTTAAACTGATGATATTTCCTTTATCAGCATAGGCCACAATGTGATCAGAAGAACTCCTCTCAGGTTCCTCAAAAACAGAGTTAAAGGACTGCAGCATGAAACATAAGTGTAACTCTGTGAGATGAATTCACACATCACCAAGACGTTTTTAACAAAGCTTCTTTCTAGTTTTCATCTGAGGATATTTCTCTTGTAACCGCAAGCTTCATTGCGTTCAAAAATATCCCATTTTGCAGATTTCCAGGAAACTGTGATAGCAAACTGAACACTGAAGACAAACGTGTAACTCCGGGAGTTGAATTCACACACCGAAACGCAGTTTCTCAGAAGGCTTCTTTCCGGTTTTGTTCTGAGGATACTTCCTTTTTCACCATAGAATTCAATGCGCTCCTAAATATCACTTTACAGAACACAAGACAACAGAATTAGAAAACTGTTCCAAGAAGGGAAGTGTGGAACTCTGTGTGATGAAGTCACACATCAGAAAGCCATCTCTCAGTAAGCTTCTCTCTAGTTATTATCTGAGGATATTTCCTTTTTCACCACTGGCCCCTATGTTCTCACTAATCTCACTTTGCAGATTCCACGAAAAGAGTGTTAGCAAAGTGCTTCATGAGAATTAATCTGTAACTGTGTGAATGGAATTCGCAGATCAGAAAGAAGTTTCTCTGAAAGATTCTTTTTCGTTTTGAACTGATGATATTTCCTTTATCAGGGTAGGCCTCAATGCGATCCAAAGAAGTCCTTCTCAGGTTCCTCAAAAACAGTGATAATGGGCTGCTGCATGAAATATAAGTGTAACTTTTGAGATGAATTCACACATCACCACGAAGTTTCTAACGCAGCTTCTCTCTAGTTTTCATCTGAGGATGTTTCCTTTGTCACTGCAAGCCTCATTGCGTTCACAAGTTTCCCATTGCAGATTAACAGAAAACTGTGTTAGCAAACAGAACACTGAAGAGAAACGTGTGTCTCTGTGAATTGCATTCACACATCGAAATGCAGTTTCTCAGAAGGCTTCTTTCCAGTTTTGATCTGAGGATATTTCCTTTTTCACCATGGCCCTCAATGCGATCCTAAATATCACTTTGCAGAACTCAAGATAACAGAGTTACTAAACTCTTCAAAGAAGGGAAGGGTGGAACTCTGTGTGATATAGTCACATATCAGGAAGCAATCTCTCAGTGAGCTTCTCTCTACTTATTATCTGAGGATATTTCCTTTTTCACCATGGGCCCCTATCGGCCCCCAAATCTCACTTTGCAGATTACACGAAAAGATTGTTAGCAAACTGCTTCCTGAGAACTCAGCTGTAACTCTATGAGAGGAATTCACAGATGACAAAGAAGTTTCTCAGAAAGCTTCTTTCACGTTTTGAACTGATGTTATTTCCTTTATCAGCGTAGGCCTCAATGCGATCCAAAGAAGTCCTTCTCAGGATCCTCAAAAAGAGTGATAATGCACTGCTGCATGAAACATAAGTGTAACACTGTGAGATGAATTCACACATCACCAAGAAGATTCTAACAAAGCTTCTTTCTAGTTTTCATTTGAGGATATTTCCTTTCACACTGCAAGCTTCATTTCGTTCACAAGTATCCCATAGCAGATTTCCAGAAAACTGTGTTAGTAAACTGAACACTGAAGAGAAACGTGTAACTCTGTGAGTTGCATTCACCCATCGAAAGGCAGTTTCACAGAAGGCTTCTTTCCGGTTTTGATCTGAGGATATTTCCCTTTTCACTGTATCCCTCAATCAGCTAATCAAAGGTCACTTTGCAGAACACAAGATAACAGAGTTAGCAAACTGTTCCAAGAAGGGAAGGGTGGAACTCTGTGTGATGAAGTCACACATCAGAAAGCAATCTCATAGTAAGCTACTCTCCAGTTATTATCTGAGGATATTTCCTTTTTCACCATTGTCCCTTATGGGCTCCCAAATCTCACTTTGCAGTTTCCACATAAATAGTGTCAGCAAACTGCTTCCTCCCAACTCAGCAGAACCTCTGAGAGAGGAATTCAAAGATCACAAAGAAGTTTCGCAGAAAGCTTCTTTCACGTTTTGAACTGATGATATTTTCTTTTTCAGCGTAGGCCTCAATGCGATCCAAAAAGTCCTCTCAGTTTCCTCAAAAACAGTGATAATGGACTGCTGCATGAAACATAAGTGTAACTCTGTGAGCTGAATTCACACATCACCAAGAAGTTTCTAACAAAGCTTCTTTCTAGTTTTCATCTGAGGATATTTCCTTTGTCACAGCAAGCTTCATTGAGTTTACCAGTATCCCAATGCAGATTTCCAGAAAACTGTGTTAGCAACCTGAACACTGAAGAGAAACGTGTACCTCTGTGAGTTGCATTCACACATCGAAATGCAGTTTCCCAGAAGGTTTCTTTCCAGTTTTAATCTGAGTATATTTCCTGTTTCACCAAAGCCCTCAACGAGTTCCCAAATATTACTTTGCAGAACACAAGATAAAAGAGTTAGCAAACCCTTCCAAGAAGGGAAGTGTGGAACTCTGTGTGATGAAGTCGCAATTCAGAAAGCAATCTCTCAGTAAGCTTCTCTCCGGTTATTATCTGAGGATATTTCCTTGTTCACCATGGGTCCCAATGACCTCCCAAATCTCACTTTGCAGATTACACGAAAAGTGTGTCAGCAAACTGCTTCCTGAGAACTCAGGTGTAACCCTGTGAGAGGAATTCACAGATCACAAAGAGGTTTCTCAGAAAGCTTCTTTCACGTTTGGAACCGATGATATTTTCTTTATCAGCGTAGGCATCAATGCGATCCAAAGAAGTCCTTCTCAGGTTCCTCAAAAACAGTGATAAGGGACTGCTGCAGGAAACAAAAGTGCAACACTGTGAGATGAATTCACACATAACCAAGAAGTTTTTAACAAAGCTTCTTTCTAGTTTTCATCTGAGGATATTTCCTTTTTCACCAAGGGCCCCTATAGGCTCCAAAATCTCACTTTGCAGATTCCACGAAAAAGTGTTAGGGAACTGCTTCCTGAGAACTCAGTTGTACCTCTAAGAGAGGAATTCAGAGATCACAAAGAAGTTTCAGAAAGGTTCTTTCACCTTTTGAACTGATGATATTTCCTTTATCAGCGTAGGCCTCAATGCGATCCAAAGTAGTCCTCTCAGGTTCCTCAAAAGCAGTGATAATGGACTGCTGCATGAAACATAAGTGTAACTCTGTGAGATGAATTCACACATCACCACGGGGTTTCTAACAAAGCTTCTTTCTACTTTTCATCTGAGGATATTTCCTTTGTCACCACAAGTTTCATTGCGTTCACAAGTATCCCAAAGCAGATTTCCAGAAAACTGTGTTAGCACACTGAACGCTGCAGAGAAACGTGTAACTCTGTGAGTTGTATTCACACATCGAAATGCAGTTTCTCAGAACGCTTTTTTCCAGTTTTGATCTGAGGACATTTCCTTTTTTACCATAGTCCGCAATGAGCTCCCAAATACCACTTTGCAGAACACAAGATAACAGAGTTAGCAAACTGTTCCAAGAAGGGAAGGGTGGAACTCAGTGTGATGAAGTCACACATCAGAAAGAAATCTCTAAGTAAGTTACTCTCTAGTTATTTTCTGAGGATATTTCCTTTTTCACCAAGGGCCAGTATGGGCTCCCAAATCACACTATGCAGATTCCACGAAAAGAGTGTTAGCAAACTGCTTCGTGAGAACTCAGCTAAACCTCTGTGAGAGGAATTCACAGATCACAAATAAGTTTCTCAGAAAGCTTCTTTCACTTTTTGAACTGATGATATTCCCTTTATCAGCTTAGGAATCAATGCGATCAAAAGAAGTCCTCTCAGGTTCCTCAAAAACAGTGATAATGGACTGCTGCGTGAAACGTAAGTGTAACTCTCTGAGATGAATTCACACATCACCAAGAAGTTTCTAACAAAGCTTCTTTCTAGTTTTCATCTGAGGATATTTCCTTTGTCACCGCAAGCTTCATTGTGTTCACAAGTATCCCGATGCAGATTTCCAGAAAAATGTGTTAGCAAACTGAACACTGAGGAGAAACGTGCAACTCTGTGAGTTGCCTTCGCACATCAAAATGCAGTTTCTCAGAAGGCTTCTGTCCAGTTTTGATCTGAGGATATTTTCTTTTTCACCATAGAACTCAATGAGCTCCCAAATGTGACTTTGCAGAACACAAGATAACAGAGATAGCAAACTGTTCCACGAAGGGAAGGGTGGAACTCTGTTGTGATGAAGTCACACATCAGAAAGCAATCTCTCTGTAAGTTTCTCTCCAGTTATTATCTGAGGATATTTCCTTTTTCACCTCGGGCCCTTATGGGCTCCCAAATATCACTTTGCAGATTCCTCGAAAAGAGTTTTATCAAACTGCTTCCTGAGAACTCAGCTGTAATAGCGTGAGAGGAATTCACAGATCACAAAGAAGTTTATCAGAAAGCTTCTTTCACTTTTTGAACTGATATTTCCTTCTTCAGCGTAGGCCTCAATGCAATCCAAAGAAGTCCTCTCAGGTTCCTCAAAAACAGTGATAATGGACTGCTGCATGAAACATAAGTGTAACTCTGTGAGATGAATTCACACATCAACAAGAAGTTTCTAAGAAAGCTTACTTCTAGTTTTCATCTGAGGATATTTCCTTTGTCACCGCGAGCTTCATTGCGTTCACAAGTATCCCAATACAGATTTCCAGGACACTGTGTTAGCAAACTGAACACAGCAGAGAAACGTATACCTCTGCGAGTAGCATTCACACAACGAAATGCAGTTTCTCAGAAGGCTTCTTTCCAGTTTTGATCAGAGGATATTTCCTCTTTCACCATAGCCCTCATTGAACTGGGAAATATCACTTTGCAGAATTCAAGGTAACAGAGATAGCGAACTCTTCAAGAAGGGAAGGGTGGAAATCTGTGTCATGAAGTCACAAACCAGAAAACAATCTCTGTAAGCTTCTCTCCAGTTATTATCTGACGATATTTCCTTTTTCCCCATAGGCCCCTTTGGGCTCCCAAATCTCACTTTGCAGATTCCACGAAAAGAGTGTTAGCAAACTGCTTCCTGAGAACTCAGCTGTAACTCTGTGAGGGGAATTCAGAAATCACAAAGAAGTTTCTCAGAATGCTTCTTTCTGGTTTTGAACTGATGATATTTCCTTTATCAGCGTAGGCCTCAAGGGGATCCAAAGTATTCCTTCTCAGGTTCCTTAAAAACAGTGATAATGGACTGCAGCAGGCAACATAAGTGTAACTCTGTGAGATGAATTCATACATAAACAAGAAGATTCTAACAAAGCTTCTTTCTGATATACATTTCAGGATATTTCCTTTGTCACCGCAAGCTTCATTGCGTTCAGAAGTATCCCACTGCAGATTTCCAGAAAACTGTGTTAGCAAACTGAACACTGAAGCGAAATGTGGAACTCTGTGAGTTGCATCACACAGCGAAATGCAGTTTCTCAGAAGGCTTCTTTCCCGTTTTCATCTCAGGATATTTCCTTTTTCACCATAGCCTTCAATGAGCTCCCGAATATCACTTTGCAGAACACAAGATAACAGAGTTAGCAAACTATTCCAAGAAGACAACGGTGGAACTCTGTGTGATGAAGTGGCACATCAGAAAGCAATCTCTCAGTAAGATTCTCTCTAGTTATTATCTGAGCATATATAATTTTTCAGCATGGGCCCCTAAGGGCTTCCAAATCTCACTTTGCAGATTCCACAAAAAGAGTGTTAGCAAACCGCTTCCTGGAACTAAGCTGTAACTCTGTGAATGGAATTCACAGATCACAAAAAAGTTTCTCAGAAAACTTCTTTCACGTTTTGAACTGATGATATTTCCTTCATCAGCGTAGGCCTCAATGTGGTCCAAAGAAGTCATTCTCAGGTTCCTCAAAAACAGTGATAATGGACTGCTGCATGAAATATGAGTGTAACTCTGTGAGATGAATTCACACATCACCAAGAAGTTTCTACGAAAGCTTCTTTATAGTTTTCATCTGAGGACATTTCCTTTGTCACCGCGAGCTTCATTGCGTTCAGATGTATCCCGTTGGAGATTTCCAGAAAACTGTTAGCAAACTGAACACTGAAGAGAAACGTGTAACTCTGTGAGTTGCATTCGCACAATCAAATGCAGTTTCTCAGAAGGCTTCTTTCCGGTTTTGATCTGAGGATAATTCCTTTTTCACCATAGTCCTCAATGAGCTCCCAAATATAACTTTGCAGAACACAAGATAACAGAGTTAGCAAACTGTTCCAAGAAGTGAAGGGTGGAATTCTGTGTCATGAAGTCACACAACAGAAAGTAACCTCACAATAAGCTTCTCTCTAGTTATTATCTGAGGATATTTCCTTTTTCACCTTGGGACCCTATGGGCTCCCAAATCTCACTTTGCAGGTTCCACAAAAAGAGTGTTAGCAAACTGCTTCCTGAGAACTCAGCTGTACCTCTGTGAGAGGAATTCACAGATCGCAAAGAAGTTTCTCAGAAAGCTTCTTTCACGTTTTGAACTGATGATATTTCCTTTATCAGCTTTGGCCTCAATGCGATCCAAAGAAGTCCTTCTCAGGTTCCTCAACTACAGTGAAAATGTACTGTTGCATGAAACGTAAGTGTGACTCTGTGAGATGAATTCACACATCACCAAGAAGTTTCCACGAAAGCTTCTTTATTGTTTTCATCTGAGGACATTTCCTTTGTCACCACGAGCTTCATTCCGTTCAGATGTATCCCGTAGGAGATTTCCAGAAAACTGTTAGCAAACCGAACACTGAAGAGAAACGTGTAACACTGTGAGTTGCATTCACACATTGAAATGCAGTTTCTCAGAAGGCTTCTTTAGAGTTTGATCTGAGCATATTTCCTTTTTCACCATAGCCTTCAATGCGCTCCTAAATATCACTTTGCAGAACACAAGATAACAGGATTAGCAAACTGTTCCAATAAGGGAAGGGTGGAACTCTGTGTGATGAAGTCACACTTCAGAAAGCAATGTCTCAGTAAGCTTCTCTCAAGTTATTATCTGAGGATATTTCCTTTTTCACCATAGTCCCCTTTGGGCTCCCAAATCTTCCTTTGCAGATTACACGAAAAGAGTGTTAGCAAACTGCTTCCTGAGATATCAATTGTAAGTCTGTGAGAAGAATTCACAGATAACAAAGAAGTTTCTCAGAAAGATTCTTTCACGTTTTGAACTGATGATATTTCCTTTATCAGTGTAGGACTCAATGCGATCCAAAGAAGTCCTTCTCAGTTTCCTCAAAAACAGTGATAATGGACTGCTGCATGAAACATAAGTGTAACTCGTTGAGATGAATTCACACATCACCAAGAAGTTTCTAACAAAGCTTCTTACTAGTTTTCATCTGAGGATATTTCTTTGTCACCGCAAGCTTCATTGCGTTCACAAGAATCCCATTGCAGATTTCCAGAAAACTGTGTTAAGAAACTGAACACTGAAGAGAAACGTGTAACTCTGTGAGTTGCATTCATACATCGAAATGCAGTTTCTCAGAAGTCTTCTTTCCAGTTTTGATCTGAGGACATTTCCTTTTTCACCATAGCCCTCAATGAGCTCCTAATTATCACTTTGCAGAACACAAGATAACAGAGTTAACAAACTGTTCCAAGAAGGGAAGGGTGGAACTCTGTGTGATGACGTCACATATCAGAAAGCAATCTCTCAGTAAGCTTCTCTGTAGTTATTATCTGAGGATATTTCCTTTTTCACCATTGCCCCTATGGTCTCCCAAATCTCACTTTGCAGATTCCACGAAAGGAGTGTTAGCAAACTGCTTCCTGAGAACTAAGCTGTAACTGTGTGAGAGGAAATCACAGATCACAAAAAAGTTTCTCAGAAAGCTCCTTTCCCGTTTTGAACTGATGATATTTCCTTTATCAGCGTAGGCCTCAATGCGATCCAAATAATCTTTCTCAGGTTCCTCAAAAACAGTGATAATGGACTGCTGCATGAAACATAACTGTAACTCTGTGACATGAATTAACACATCACCAAGAAGTTTCTAACAAAGCTTCTTTCTCGTTTTCATCTGTGGGTATTTCCTCTGTCAAGGCAAGGTTCATTGCGTTCAGAAATATACCATTGCAGATTTCTAGAAAACTGTGTTAGCAAACTTAACTCTGAAGAGAAACGTGTAACTCTGTGAGTTGCATTCACACATCGAAATGCAGTTTCACAGAAGGCTTCTTTACAGTATTGACCTGAGGACATTTCCTTTTTCACCGTAGCACTCAATGAGCTCCCAAATATCACATTGCAGAACACACCATAAGAGAGTTAGCAAACTGTTCCAAGAAGGGAAGGGTGGAACTCTGTGTGATGAAGTCACACATCAGAGAGCAATCTCTCAGTAAGCTTCTCTCTAGTTCTTATCTGAGGATATTTCCTTTTTCAACATGGGCCCCTATGGGCTCCCAAATCTCACTTGGCAGATTCCACGAAAAGAGTGTTAGCTGACTGCTTCCTGAGAACTAAGCTGTAACTCTGTGAGAGGAATTCACAGATCACAAAGAAGTTTCTCAGAGAACTTCTTTCTCTTTTTCATCAGAGGACATTTCCTTTGGCCAGATAGTCTTCAAAGGGATCTGAAACATCAGTTCTCAGATTCCTCACTAACAGGGCTATCCAACGGCCCCACGAAATACAAGTGTAACTCGGTGGGTTGAATTCACACATCACCCTATTCACCCTGGGATTCAACGATATCCAAGACATCACTTCTGAGATTCCACAAAATGAGTGCTAGCAAACTCCCCCAAGGAAGGGTGGAGTAACACTGTCAAATGAATTCACACATCACAAAGCAGTTTCTCAGAAAGCTTCACTCCGTGTTTCTTGGAGGATGTT
Organism: Rhinopithecus roxellana; assembly: GCF_007565055.1. Classification (NCBI taxonomy): domain Eukaryota; kingdom Metazoa; phylum Chordata; class Mammalia; order Primates; family Cercopithecidae; genus Rhinopithecus; species Rhinopithecus roxellana. The sequence continues at coordinate 129,433,814 of NC_044562.1, forward strand.
TCCTTTTTCCCTCTACGCTTCAAACCGTTCTGAAACATCACTTCTCAGAATACACAGAAACAGTGCTAGGAAACGGCTCCAACAAATAGTGGTGTAACTATGAGAGATGAAATCACATATAAGAAAGGAAATTCTCAGAAAGCTTCTTTCAGTTTTTTATCTGAGTATATTACCTTCGTCAACGTCAGCTGCACAGCGCTAAGGAGTGTCCCATTGCAGATTTCCAGAAAACTGTGTTAGCAAACTGAACACTGAAGAGAAACGTGTAACTCAGTGAGGGGCATTGACACATCGAAATGCCGTTTCTCAGAAGGCTTCTTTCCAGTTTTCATCTGAGGATATTTCCTTTTTCACCATAGCCCTCAATGAGCTCCCAAATATCACTTTGCAGAACACAAGATAAGACAGTTAGCAAACTGTTCCAAGAAGGGAAGGGTGGAACTCTGTGTGATGAAATGACACATCAGAAAGCAATCTCTCAGTAAGCTTCTCTCTAGTTATTATCTGAGGATATTTCCTTTTTCACCATGGGCCCCTATGGGCTCCCAAATCTCACTTTGCGGATTCCACGAAAAGAGGGTTAGCAAAATACTTCCAGAGAACTCAGCTGTAACTCTGTGAGGGGAATTCACAGATCACAACGAAGTTTCTCAGAAAGCTTCTTTCACGTTTTGAAAAGATGATATTTCCTTTATCAGCGTAGGCCTCAAAGCGATCCAAATAAGTCTTTCTCAGGTTCCTCCAAAACACTGATAATTGACTGCTGCATGAAACATAAGTCTAACTCGGTGAGGTGAATTCACACATGACTAAGAAGTTTCTAACAAAGCTTCTTTCTAGTTTTCATCTGAGGCTATATCCTTTGTCACCGCAAGCTTCGTCGCGTTCACAAGTATCCCATTGCAGATTTCCAGAAAACTGTGTTAGTAAACTGAACACTGAAGAGAAACGTGCAACTCTTTGAGTGCATTCACACATCGAAATGCAGTTTCACAGAAGGCTTCTTTCCAGTTTTGATCTGAGGATATTTCCTTTTTCACCATAGCCCTCAATGAGCTCCGAAAATCACTTTGCAGAACACAAGATAACAGAGTTAGCAAACTGTTCCAAGAAGGGAAGGGTGGAACTCTGTGTGACAAAGTCACACATCAGAAAAATATCTCTCAGGAAGCTTCTCTCAAATTATTATCTGATGACATTTCGTTTTTCACCATGGGCCCCTATGGGCTCCCAAAGCTCACTTTGCAAATTCCATGAAAAGAGTGTTAGCAAACTGCTTCCGGAGAACTCAGCTGTAACGCTGTGAGAGGAATTCACAGATCACAAAGAAGTTTCTCAGAAAGCTTCTTTCACGTGTTGAACTGATGATATTTCTTTATCAGCGCAGGCCTCAATGCGATCCAAAAATTCCTTCTCGGGTTCCTCAAAAACGGTGATAGTGGACTGCTGCATGAAACATAATTGTAATCCTGTGAGAAGAATTCACATATCACCAAGAAGTTTCTAACAAAGCTTCTTTCTAGTTTTCATCTGAGGATATTACCTTTGTCATCGCAAGCTTCATTGCGTCCACAAGTACCCCATTGCAGATTTCCAGAAAACTGTGTTAGCAAACTGAACACTGAAGAGAAACGTGAAACACTGAGAGTTGCATTCACACATCGAAATGCAGTTTCTCAGAAGGCTTCTTTCCAGTTTTGATCTGAAGATATTTCCTTTTTCGCCATAGCGTTCAATGCGCTGCTAAATATCACTTTGCAGAACACAAAATAACAGAGTTATCAAACTGTTCGAAGAAGGGAAGGGTGGAACTCTGTGTGATGAAGTCACACATCAGAAAGCAGTCTCTCAGTAAGCTTCTCTCTAGTTATTATCTGAGGATATTTCCTTTTTCACCATGGGCCCCTAGGCTCTCCCAAATCTCACTTTGCAGATTCCACGAAAAGAGTGATAGCAAACTGCTTCCTGAGAACTCAGCTGTAACACTGTTAGAGGAATTCACAGATCACAAAAAGTTTCTCAAAAAGCTTCTTTCACGATTTGAACTGGTGATATTTCCTTTATCAGCGTAGGCCTGAATGTAATCCAAAAAAGTCCTTCTCAGATTCCTCAAAAACAGTGATAATGGACTGCCGCATGAAACATAAGTGTAACTCTGTGAGATGAATTCACACATCACCAAGAAGTTTCTCGCAAAGCTTCTATCTAGTTTTCATCTGAGGATATTTTCTTTTTCACCGCAAGCATCATTGCGTTCACAAGTATCCCATTGCAGATATCCAGAAAATTGTGTGAGCAACGTGAACACAGAAGAGAAACGTGTAAATCTGTGAGTTGCATTCACACATCGAAATGCAGTTTCTCAGAAGGCTTCTTTCCAGTTTTGATCTGAGGATATTTCCTTTTTCACCATAGCCCTCAGGGAGCTCCCAAATATCACTTTGCAGAACACAAGATAACAGATTTAGCAAAGTATTCTAAGAAGGGAACGGTGGAATTCAGTGTGTTGAAGTCACACATTAAAAAGCAATCTCTCAGTAAGCTTCTCTATAGTTATTATCTGAGGATGTTTCCTTTTTCACCGTGGACCCCCTACGCGCTCCAAATCTCACTTTGTAGATTCCACGAAAGGAGTGTTAGCCAACTGCTTCCTGAGAACTAAGCTGTAACTCAGTGAGAGAAATTCACAGATCACAAAGAAGTTTCTCAGAAAGCTTCTTTCACGTTTTGAACTATTGATATTTCCTTTATCAGCATAGACCTCAATGCGATCCAAAGAATTCCTTCTCGGGTTCCTCAAAAACAGTGAATATGGACTGCTGCATGAAACATAAGTGCAACTCTGTGAGAAGAATTCACACATCACCAAGAAGTTTCTAACAAAGCTTCTTTCTAGCTTTCCTCTGAGGATATTTCCTTTGTCATCGCAAGTTTCATTGCATTTACAAGTATCCCATAGCAGATTTCCAGAAAACTGTGTTAGCAAACTGAACACTGAAGAGAATCGTGTAATCCTGGGAGTTGCATTCGCACATCGAAATGCAGTTCCTCAGAAGGCTTCTTTCCAGTTTTGATCTGAGGATATTTCCTTTTTCACCATATCCTTCAATGCGCTCCTATATATCACTTTGCAGAACACAAGATAACAGAGTTAGCAAACTGTTCCAAAAAGGGAAGGGTGGAACTCTGTGTGATGAAGACACACATCAGAAAGCAGTCTCTCAGTAAGCTTCTCTCTAGTTATTATCTGAGGATATTTCCATTTTCACCATGGGCCACTATGGGCTCCCTAATCTCACTTTGCAGATTCCACAATAAGAGTGTTGGTAAACTGCTTCCTGAGAACAAAGCTGTAACACTGTGAGCGGAATTCACAGATCACAAAGATGTTTCTCAGAAAGGTTCTTTCACAGTTTGAACTGATGATATTTCCTTTATCAGCGTAGGCCTCAATGCGATCCAAAGAAGTTCTTCTCAGTTTCCTCAAACACAGTGATAATGGATTGCTGCATGAAACATAAGTGTAAGTCTGTGAGATGAATTCACACATCACCAAGAGGTTTCTTACAAAGCTTTTTTCCAGTTTTCATCTGAGTATATTTCCTTTGTCACCGCAAGCTTCATTGCATTCACAAGTATCCAAATGCAGATTTCCAGAAAACTGTGTTATCAAACTGAACACTGAAGAGACACGTGTAACCCTGCGAGTTGTATTCACACATCGAAATGCAGTTTCTCAGAAGGCTTCGTTCCAGTTTTGATCTGATGATACTTCATTCTTTACCATAGCCCTCAATGAGCTCCCAAATATCACTTTGCAGAACACAAGATAACAGAGTTAGGAAACTGTTCCACGAAGGGAAGGGTGGAACACTGTGTGATGAAGTCACACATCAGAAAGCAAACTCTCAGCAAGGTTCTCTCTAGTTATTATCTGAGGATATTTCCTTTTTCACGTTATCCTACAAAACGCTCCGAAATATCACTTTGCAGAATACAGGACAACAGAGTTATCAAACCGTTCCAAGAAGGGAAGGAAGAGACCCTGTGTGACGAAGTCACACTACAGAAAGCAATCTCTCAGTAAGCTTCTGTCTAGTTATTATCTGACGATATTTCCTTTTTCACCATGGGCCGCTATGGGCTCTCAAATCTCACTTTGCAGATTCCACGAAAAGAGTGTTAGCAAACTGCTTCCTGAGAATTAAGCTGTAATTCTGTGCGAGGAATTCACAGATCACAAAGAAGTTTCTCAGAAAGCTTCTTTCACGTTTTGAACTGATGATATTTCCTTTATCAGCGAAGCCCTCAATGCGATCTAAAGAAGTCCTCTCAGGTTCCTCAAAAACAGTGAAAATGGACTGCTGCATGAAACATAAGTGTAACTCTGTCAGATAAACTCATACATCACCAAGAGGTTTCTAACATAGCGTCTTTCTAGTTTTCATCTCAGGATATTTCCTTTGTCACCGCAAGCTTCATTGCGTTCACAAGTTTCCCATTGCAGGTTTCCAGAAAACTGTGTTAGCAAACTGAACACTGAAGAGAAACGTGTATCTCTGTGAGTTGCCTTCACACATCGAAATGCAGTTTCTCAGAAGGCTTCTTTCCAGTTTTGATCTCAGGATATGTCCTTTTTCACCATAGCCCTCAATGAGCTCCAAAATATCACTTTGCAGAACACAAAATTACAGAGTTAGCAAACTGTTCCAAAAAGGGCAGGGTGGAAATCGTGTGATTAAGTTACACATCAGAAGGCAATCTCTCAGTAAACTTCTCTACAGGAATTATCTGAGGATATTTACTTTTTCACCATGGGCCCCTATGGGCTCCCAAATCTCACTTTCCAGATTCCACGAAAAGAGTGTTAGCAAACTGCTTCCTGAGAACTAAGCTGTAACGTTGTGAATGGAATTCACACATCACCAAGAAGTTTCTCAGAAAGCTTCTTTCACGTTATGAACTGATGATATTTCCTTTATCAGTGTAGGCCTCAATGCGTTCCAAAGAAGTCCTTCTCAGGTTCCTCAAAAACAGTGATAATGGACTCCTGCATGAAACATAAGTGTAACTATGTGAGATGAATTCACATCTCACCAAGAATTTTCTAACAAAGCTTCCTTCTAGTTTTCATCTGAGGATATTTCCTTTGTCACCACAAACTTCATTTCGTTCACAAGTATCACATTGCAGATTTCCAGAAAACTGTGTTAGCAAACTGAACACTGAAGAGAAACGTGTATCTCTGGGAGTTGCAATGACACATCGAAATGCAGTTTCTCAGAAGGCTTCTTTCCAGTTTTGATCTGAGGATATTTCCTTTTTCACCATAGCCTTCAATGCGATCTTAAATATCACTTTACAGAACACAACATAATAGAGTTAGCAAACTGTTCCTAGAAGGGAAGGGTGGAACTCTGTGTGATGAACTCGCACATCAGAAAGCAATCTCTCAGTAAGCTTCTCTCTAGTTATTATCTGAGAATATTTCCTTTATCACCATGGGCCAATATGGGCTCCCAAATCTCACTTTGCAGATTCCACGAAAAGAGTGTTAGCTAACTGCTTCCTGAGAACTAAGCTGTAACTCTGTGAATGGAATTCACAGACGACAAAGAAGTTTCTCAGACAGCTTCTTTCAAGTTTTGAACTGATATCATTTCCTTTATCAGCGTAGGCCTCAATGCGATCCAAAGAAGTCCTTCTCAGCTTCCTCAAAAACAGTGATAATGGACTGCTGCATGAAACATAAGTGTAACTCTGTGAGATGAATTCACACATCACCAAGAAGTTTCTAACAAAGCTTCTTTCTAGCTTTCCTCTGAAGATATTTACTCTGTCACCGAAAGCTTCATTGCGTTCACAAGTATCCCATAGCAGATTTCCAGAAAACTGTGTTAGCAAACTGAACACTGAAGAGAATCGTGTAACCCTGGGAGTTGCATTCGCACATCGAAATGCAGTTCCTCAGAAGGCTTCTTTCCAGTTTTGATCTGAGGATATTTCCTTTTTCACCATATCCTTCAATGCGCTCCTATATATCACTTTGCAGAACACAAGATAACAGAGTTAGCAAACTGTTCCAAAAAGGGAAGGGTGGAACTCTGTGTGATGAAGACACACATCAGAAAGCAATCTCTCAGTAAGCTTCTCTCTAGTTATTATCTGAGGATATTTCCATTTTCACCATGGGCCACTATGGGCTCCCTAATCTCACTTTGCAGATTCCACAATAAGAGTGTTGGTAAACTGCTTCCTGAGAACAAAGCTGTAACACTGTGAGCGGAATTCACAGATCACAAAGATGTTTCTCAGAAAGGTTCTTTCACAGTTTGAACTGATGATATTTCCTTTATCAGCGTAGGCCTCAATGCGATCCAAAGAAGTTCTTCTCAGTTTCCTCAAACACAGTGATAATGGATTGCTGCATGAAACATAAGTGTAAGTCTGTGAGATGAATTCACACATCACCAAGAGGTTTCTTACAAAGCTTTTTTCCAGTTTTCATCTGAGTATATTTCCTTTGTCACCGCAAGCTTCATTGCATTCACAAGTATCCAAATGCAGATTTCCAGGAAACTGTGTTATCAAACTGAACACTGAAGAGACACGTGTAACCCTGCGAGTTGTATTCACACATCGAAATGCAGTTTCTCAGAAGGCTTCGTTCCAGTTTTGATCTGATGATACTTCCTTTTTCACCATAGCCCTCAATGAGATCCCAAATATCACTTTGCAGAACACAAGATAACAGAGTTAGGAAACTGTTCCACGAAGGGAAGGGTGGAACACTGTGTGATGAAGTCACACATCAGAAAGCAAACTCTCAGCAAGGTTCTCTCTACTTATTATCTGAGGATATTTCCTTTCTCACCTTATCCTTCAAAGCGCTCCGAAATATCACTTTGCAGAATACAAGATAACAGAGATATCAAACTGTTCCAAGAAGGGAAGGGAGAGACCCTGTGTGACGAAGTCACACTACAGAAAGCAATCTCTCAGTAAGCTTCTGTCTAGTTATTATCTGACGATATTTCCTTTTTCACCATGGGCCGCTATGGGCTCTCAAATCTCACTTTGCAGATTCCACGAAAAGAGTGTTAGCAAACTGCTTCCTGAGAACTAAGCTGTAATTCTGTGAGAGGAATTCACAGATCACAAAGAAGTTTCTCAGAAAGCTTCTTTCACGTTTTGAACTGATGATATTTCCTTTATCAGCATAGCCCTCAATGCGATCCAAAGAAGTCCTCTCAGGTTCCTCAAAAACAGTGAAAATGGACTGCTGCATGAAACATAAGTGTAACTCTGTCAGATAAACTCATACATCACCAAGAGGTTTCTAACATAGCGTCTTTCTAGTTTTCATCTCAGGATATTTCCTTTGTCACCGCAAGCTTCATTGCGTTCACAAGTTTCCCATAGCAGGTTTCCAGAAAACTGTGTTAGCAAACTGAACACTGAAGAGAAACGTGTATCTCTGTGAGATGCCTTCACACATCGAAATGCAGTTTCTCAGAAGGCTTCATTCCAGTTTTGATCTCAGGATATGTCCTTTTTCACCATAGCCCTCAATGAGCTCCAAAATATCACTTTGCAGAACACAAAATTACAGAGTTAGCAAACTTTTCCAAAAAGGGCAGGGTGGAAATCGTGTGATTAAGTTACACATCAGAAGGCAATCTCTCAGTAAACTTCTCTACAGGAATTATCTGAGGATATTTACTTTTTCACCATGGGCCCCTATGGGCTCCCAAATCTCACTTTCCAGATTCCACGAAAAGAGTGTCAGCAAACTGCTTCCTGAAAACTAAGCTGTAACGTTGTGAATGGAATTCACACATCACCAAGAAGTTTCTCAGAAAGCTTCTTTCTCGTTATGAACTGATGATATTTCCTTTATCAGTGTAGGCCTCAATGCGTTCCAAAGAAGTCCTTCTCAGGTTCCTCAAAAACAGTGATAATGGACTCCTGCATGAAACATAAGTGTAACTATGTGAGATGAATTCACATCTCACCAAGAATTTTCTAACAAAGCTTCCTTCTAGTTTTCATCTGAGGATATTTCCTTTGTCACCACAAACTTCATTTCGTTCACAAGTATCCCATTGCAGATTTCCAGAAAACTGTGTTAGCAAACTGAACACTGAAGAGAAACGTGTATCTCTGGGAGTTGCAATGACACATCGAAATGCAGTTTCTCAGAAGGCTTCTTTCCAATTTTGATCTGAGGATATTTCCTTTTTCACCATAGCCCTCAATTAGCTCCCAAATATCACTTTGCAGAACACAAGATAACAGAGTTAGGAAACTGTTCCAAGAAGGGAAGGGTGGAACTCTGTGTGATGAAGTCACACAACAGAGCAATCTCTCAGCAAGCTTCTCTCCAGTTATTACTGGAGGATATTTCCTTTTTCACCATGGGCCCCTATGGCCTCCCAAATCTCACTTTACAGATTCCAAGAAAAGACTGTTAGCTAACTGATTCCTGAGAAATAAGCTGTAACTCCGTGAGAGGATTTCACATATCACAAATAAGTTTCTCAGAAAGTTTCTTTCACCTGTTGAACTGATGATATTTCCTTTATCAGCGTTGGCCTCAATGAGATCCAAGGAAGTCCTTCTCAGGTTCCTCAAACACAGTGATAATGGACTGGTGCAGGAAACGTAAGTGTAAGTCGGTGATGTGAATTCACACATCACCAAAAAGTTTCCACGAAAGCTTCTTTCTAGTTTTCTTCTGACGATATTTCCTTTGTCACCACAAGCTTCATCGCGTTCACAAGTATCCCATTGCAGATTTCCAGAAACTGTGTTAGCACACTGAACCCTGAAGAGGAACGTGTAACCCTGGGAGTTGAATTCACACATCGAAATGCAATTTCTCAGAAGGCTTCTTTCCCGTTTGGATCTGAGGATATTTCCTTTTTTACCATAGCCCTCAATGAGCTCCCAAATATCACTTTGCAGAACACAAGATAATAGAGTTAGCAGACTGTTCCAAGAAGGGAACAGTGGAACTCTGTGTGATGAAGTCACACATCAAAAAGAAATCTCTCAGTAAGCTTCTCTCTAGTTATTATCTGAGGATATTTCCTTTTTCACCATGGGCCCCTATGGGCTCCCAAACCTCACTTTGCAGATTCCACGATTAGAGTGTTAGCAAACTGCTTCCTGAGAACTCAGCTTTAACTCAGTGAGAGGAATCCACAGATCGCAAAGAAGTTTCTCAGAAAGCTTCTTTCACGTTTTGAACTGATGATATTTCCTTTATTTGTGTAGGCCTCAATGTGATCCAAAGAGGTCCTTCTGAGGTTCCTCAAAAACATGGAACGTCTTTGTGATCTGTGAATGGAATTCACAGATCACAACGACGTTTCTCAGAAAGCTTCTTTCACGTTTCATGAACTGCTGCATGAATCATAAGTGTAACTCTGTGTGATGAATTCGCACATCACCAAGAAGTTTCTAAGAAAGCTTCTTTCTAGTTTTCATCGGAGGATGTTTCCTTTGTCACCGTAAGCTTCATTGTGTTCACAAGTATACCATGGCAGATTTCCAGAAAACTGTGTTAGAAAACTGAACAATGAAGAGAAACGTGTGACTCTGTGAGTTGTACTCACGCATGGAAATGCAATTTCACAGAAGGCTTCTTTCCAGTTTTGATCTGAGGATGTTTCCTTTTTCACCATAGCCCTCAATGAGCTCCCAAATATCACTTTGCAGAACACAAGATAACAGAGTTAGCAAACTGTTCCAAGAAGAGAAGGGTGGAACTCTGTGTGATGAAGTCACACACCAGAAACCAATCTCTCAGTAAGGTTCTCTCCAGTTATTATCTGAGGACATTTCCTTTTTCACCAGGGGCCCCTTGGGGCTCCCAAATCTCACGTTGCACATTCCACGAAAAGAGTGTTAGCAAACTGCTTCCTGAGAACTCAGGAGTAACTCTGTGGGAGGAATTCATAGATCACAAAGAAGTTTCTCAGAAAGCTTCTTTCACGTTTTGAACCGATGATATTTCCTTTATCAGCGTAGGCTTCAATGCGATCCAAAGAAGTCCTTCTCTGGTTCTTCAGAAACAGTGATAATGGACTGCTGCATGAAACATCAGTGTTACTCTGTGAGATGAATTCACACATCACCAAGAAGTTTCTAACAAAGCTTCCTTCTAGTTTTCTTCTGAGGATATTTCCTTTGTCAATGTAAGCTTCATTGCGTTCAAAAGTATCCCATTGCAGATTTCCAGAAAACGGTTTTAGCAAACTGAACACTGAAAAGAAACGTGTAACTCTGGGAGTTGAATTCACACATCTAAATGCAGTTTCTCAGAAGTCTTCTTTCCAGTTTTGATCTGAGGATATTTCCTTTTTCACCATAGCCTTCAATACGCTCCTACATATCACTTTGCAGAACACAGAATAACAGAGTTAGCAAACTGTTCCAAGAAGGGAGTGTGGAACTCTGTGTGATGTAGTCACACACCAGAAGGCAGTCTCTCGGTAAGCTTCTCTCCAGTTATTATCTGAGGGTATTTCCTTTTTCACCATGGGTCCCTATGGGCTCCTAAATCTCACTTTGCAGATTCCACGAAAACAGTGTTAGCAATCTGCTTCCTGAGAACTCCGCTGTAACTCTGTGAGAGGAATTCACAGATCAGAAAGAAGTTTCTCAGAACTTTCTTTCACGTTTTGAAATGATGATATTTCCTATATCAGCATAGGCCTCAATGCGATCCAAAGAAGTCCTTCTCAGGTTCCTCAAAAACAGTGATAATGGACTGCTGCATGAAACATAAGTGTAACTGTGTGAGATTAATTCACACATCACCAAGAAGTTTCTAACAAAGCTTCCTTCTAGTTTTCATCTGAGGATATTTCCTTTGTCAACCCAAGTTTCATTGCGTTCACAAGTATCCCATTTCAGATTTCCAGAAAGCTGTGTTAGCAAACTGAACACTGAAGGGAAACGTGTAACTCTGTGAGTTGCATTCACACATCGAAATGCAATTTCACAGAAGGCTTCTTTCCGGTTTTGATCTGAGGATATTTCCTTCTTCACCATAGCCCTCAATGAGCTCCCAAATTAAACTTTGTAGAACACAAGATAACAGTTAGCAAACTGTTCCAAGAAGGGAAGGGTGGAACTCTGTGTGATGAAGTCACAGACCCGAAGGCAATCTCTCAGTAAGCTTCTCTCCAGTTATTATCTGAGGATATTTCCTTTTTCACCATGAGCCCCTATGGGCTCCCAAATCTCACTTTGCAGATTCCACGAAAAGAGTGTTAGCAAACTGTTTCCTGAGAACTCAGCTGTAACTCTGTGAGAGGAATTCACAGACCACTAAGAAGTTTCTCAGAAAGCTTCTTTCACGTTTTGAACTGATGATATTTCCGTTATCAGCGTAGACCTCAATGTGATCCCAAGAAGTCCTTCTCATGTTTCTCAAAAACAGTGATAATGGACTGCTGCATGAAACATAAGTGTAACTATGTGAGATGAATTCACACATCGCCTAGAAGTTTCTAACAAAGTTTCCTCCTAGTTTTCATCTGAGGATATTTCCTTTGTCAACGCAAGCTTCATTGCGTTCACCAGTATCCCACTGCAGATTACCAGAAAACTGTGTTAGCAAACTGAACACGGAAGAGAAACGTGTAACTCTGTGAGTTGTACTCACACATGGAAATGCAATTTCATAGAAGGCTTTTTTCCGGTTTTGATCTGAGGATGTTTCCTTATTCACCATAGCCCTCAATGAGCTCCCAAATATCACTTTGCAGAACACAAGAAAACAGATTTAGCAAACTGTTCCAAGAAGGGAAGGGTGGAATTCTGTGTGATTAACTCACACACCAGAAAGCAATCCATCAGTAAGCTTCTCTCCAGTTATTATCTGAGGATATTTCCTTTTTCACCTGGGGCCCCTTGGGTTTCCCAAATCTCACTTTGCAGATTCCACGAAAAGAGTGTTAGCAAACTGCTTCCTGAGAACTGAGGAGTAACTCAGTGGGAGGAATTCACAGATCACAAACAAGTTTCTCAGAATGCTTCTTTCACATTTTGAACTGATGATATTTCCTTTATCAGCGTAGGCCAATATGCGATCCAAACAAGTCTTTCTCTGGTTCCTCAAAAACAGTGATAATGGACTGCTGCATGAAACATAAATGTAACTCTGTGAGATGAATTCACACATCACCAAGAAATTTCTAACAAAGCTTCCTTCTAGTTTTCATCTGCGGATATTTCCTTTGTCAACGCAAGCTTCATTGTGTTCACAAGTATCCCTTTGCAGATTACCAAAAAACTCTCTTAGCAAACTGAACTCAGAAGGGAAACGTGTAACTCTGTGAGTTGTACTCACACATCGAAATGCAATTTCACACAAGGCTTCTTTCTGGTTTTGATCTGAGGATATTTCCTTTTTCACCATAGCCCTCAATGAGCTCCCCAATATCACTTTGCAGAACACAAGATAACAGACATAGCAACCTGTTCCAAGAAGGGAAAGGTGGAATTCTGTGTGATGAAGTCACACACCAGAAAGCAATCTCTCAGTAAGCTTCTCTCCAGTTATTATGTGAGGATATTTCCTTTTCCACTAGGCTCCCTAGGGGCACCCAAATCTCACTTTGCAGATTCCATGAAAAGAGTGTTAGTAAACTGCTTCCTGAGAACTGAGGAGTAACTCTGTGGGAGGAATTCACAGATCACGAAGAAGTTTCTCAGAAAGCTTCTTTCACGTTTTGAACTGATGATACTTCCTTTATCAGCGTAGGCCTCAAGGCGATCCAATGAAGTCTTTCTCTGGTTCTTCAGAAACAGTGATAATGGACTGCTGCATGAAACATAATTGTAACCCTGTGAGATGAATTCACACATCACCAAGAATTTTCTAAAAAGGCTTCCTTCTAGTTTTCATCTGAGGATATTTCCTTTGTCAATGCAAGCTTCATTGCGTTCACAAGTATCCCATTGCAGATTTCCAGAAAACTGTGTTAGCAAATTGAACACTGAAGAGAAACGTGTAACTCTGTGAGTTGCATTCACACATCGAAATGGAGTATCTCAGAAGGCTTCTTTCCAGTTTTGATCTGAGGATATTTCCTTTTTCACCATAGTCTTCAATGCGCTCCTAAATATCACTTTACAGAACACAACATAACAGAGTTAGCAAACTGTTCCAAGAAGGGAAGGGTGGAACTCTGTGTGATTAAGTCACATATCAGAAAGCAATCTCTCAGCAAGCTTCTCTCTAGTTGTTATCTGAGGATATTTCCTTTTTCACCATGGGCCCCTAAGGGCTCCCAAATCTCACTTTGCAGATTCCACGAAAATAGTGTTAGCCAACTGCTTCCTGAAAACTAAGCTGTAACTCTGTGAGAGGAATTCACAGATCACAAAGAAGTTTCTCTGAAAGCTTCTTTCACGTTTTGAACTGATGATATTTCCTTTTTCAGCAAAGGCCTCAATGCGATCCAAAGAAGTCCTTCTCAGGTTCTGAAAAACTGTGATAATGGACTCCTGCATGAAACATAAGTGTAACTCTGTGAGATAAATTCACACATCACCAGAAGTTTCTAACACAGATTCCTTCTAGTTTTCATCTGAGGATACTTCCTTTGTCACCGCAAGCTTCATTGCGCTCACAAGTATCCCAATGCAGATTTCCAGAAAACTGTGTTAGCAAACTGAACACTGAAGGGAAACGTGTAGCTCTGTGAGTTGCATTCACACATCGAAATTCAGTTTCTCAGAAAGCTTCTTTCCAGTTTTGATCTGAGGATATTTCCTTTTTCACCATAGCCCTCAATGAGCTCTGAAATATCACTTTGGAGAACACAAGATAACAGAGTTAGCAAACTGTTTCAAGAAGGGAAGGGTAGAACTCTGTGTGATGAAGTCTCACTTTAGAAAGCAATCCCTCAGTAAGCTTCTCTCCAGTTATTATCTGAGGATATTTCCTTTTCCACCATGGGCCCCTATGGGCTCCCAAATCTCACTTTACAGATTCCACGAAAAGATGTTAGAAAACTGCTCCCTGAGAACTCCGCTGTAACTCTGTGAGAGCATTTCACAGATCACAAAGATGTTTCTCAGAAAGCTTCTTTCATGGTTTGAAACGATGATATTTCCTTTATAAGCGTAGGCCTCAATGCGATCCAAAGAGGTCCTTCTCAGGTTCCTCAAAAACAGTGATAATGGACTGCTACATGAAAAATAAGTGTAACTCTGGGAGATGAATTCACACATCACGAAGAAGTTTCTAACAAAGCTTCTTTCCAGTTTTCATCTGAGGATATTCCCTTTGTCACCGTAAGGTTCGTTGGGTTCACAAGTATCCCATTGCAGATTTCCAGAAAACTGTGTTAGCAAACTGAACACTGAAGAAAACATGTGACTCTGTGAGTTGCATTCAAACATCGAAATGCAGTTTCTGAGAAGGACTCTTTCCAGTTTTCATCTGAGGATATTTCCTTTTTCCCATAGCCTTCAATGCGCTCCTAAATATCACTTTGCAGAACACAAGATAACAGAGTTAGAAAACTGTACCAATAAGGGAAGGGTGGAACTCTGTGTGGTGAAGTCACACAACAGAAAGCAATCTCTCAGTAACCTTCTCTCTAGTTATTATCTGAGGATATTTCCTTTTTCACCATGGGCTCCTATGGGCTCCCAAATCTCACTTTGCAGATTCCACGAAAAGAGTGTTAGCGAACTGCTTCCTGAGAACTAAGCTGTAACTCTGTGAATGGAATTCGCAGATCACAAAGAAGTTTTTCAGCAAGCTTCTTTCACGTTTTCAACTGATGATATTTCCTTTATCAGCATAGGCCTCAATGCGATCCAAAAAAGTCCTCTCAGGTTCCTCAAAAACAGTGATAATGGACTGCTGCATGAAACATAAGCGTAACTCTGTGTATGAATTCACATATCACCAAGAAATTTCAAAGAAATCTTCTTTCTAATTTTCATCTGAGGATATTTCCTTTGTCAACGCAGGCTTCATTGCGTTCACAAGTATCCCAATGCAGATTTCCAGAAAACTGTGTTAGCAAACTGAACACTGAAGAGAGACGTGTAACTGTGAGTTGCATTCACACATCAAAATGCAGTTTCTCAGAATGTTTCTTTCAGGTTTTGAACTGAGTACACTTCTTTTTTCACCATACCCCTCAATGAGCTCCCAAATATCACTTTGCAGAACACAAGATAACAGAGTTAGCAAACTGTTCCAAGAAGGGAAGGGTGGAACTCTTTGTGATGAAGTCACACTTCAGAGAGCAATCTCTCAGAAAGCTTTTCTCCAGTTATTATCTGAGAATATTTCCTTTTTCACCATGGTCCCCTACGGCTCCCAAATCTCACTTTGCAGATTCCACGAAAACAGTGTTAGCAAACTTCTTCCTGAGAACCCAGGGGTAACTCCTTGAGAGGAATTCACAGATCACAAAGAAGTTTCTCAGAAAGCTTCTTTCACGTTTTGAACTGATGATATTTCCTTTATCAGCGTAGGCCTCAATGCGATCCAAAGAAGTCCTTCTCAGGTTCCTCAAAAACAGTGATAATGGACTGCTGCATGAAACATAAGTGTAACTATGTGAGTTGAATACCACCATCACAAAAAGTTTCTAAGAAAGCTTCTTTCTAGTTTTCATCTCAGGATATTTAATTTGTCACCGCAAGCTTCATTGTGTTCACAATTATCCCTTTGCAGATTTCCAGAAAACTGTGTTAGCAAACTGAACACTGAAGAGAAACATGTAACTCTTGGATTTGCATTCACACATCGAAATGCAGTTTCTCAGAAGGCTTCTTTCCAGTTTTGATCTGAGGATATTTCCTTTTTCACCATAGCCTTCAACACGCTCCTAAATATCACGTTGCTTAACGCAAGAAAACAGAGTTAGCAAACTGTTCCAAGGAGGGAAGGGTTGAACTCTGTGTCATGAAATCACACATCAGAAAGCAATCTCTCAGTAAGCTTCTCTCTAATCATTATCTGAGGATATTCCTTTTTCACTACCGGCCCCTATGGGGTCCCAAATTTCACTTTGCAGATTCCACGAAAAGCGTGTTAGCTAACTGCTTCCTGAGAACTCAGCTGTAACACTGTGAGAGAAATTATCAGATCACAAAGAAGTTTCTCAGAAAGCTTCTTTCACGTATTGAACTGATCACGTATTTCCTTTATCAGCGTAGGCCGCAATGCAATCCAAAGGAGTCCTTCTCAGGTTCCTCAGAATCAGTGAAAATGGACTGCTGCAAGAAACATAAGTGTAACTCTGTGATATAAATTTACATATCATCAAGAAGTTTCTATCAAAGCTTCTTTCTCGTTTACATCTGAGGATATTTCCTTTGTCACCGCAATCCTCATTGCATTCACAAGTATCCCTTGGCACATTTCCAGAAAAATGTGTTAGCAAACTGAACAGTGAAGAGAAACGTGTAACTCTCTGAGATGCATTCACACATCGAAATGCAGTTTCATAGAAGGCTTCTTTCCAGGTTTTATCTGAGGATATTTCCTTTTTCACCATAGCCCGCAATGAGCTCCCAAATATCATTTGCAGAACAGAAGATAACAGAGTTAGCAAACTCTTCCAAGAAGGGAAGGGTGGAACTCTGTGTGATGAAGTCACACATCAGAAAGCAATTTCTCAGTAAGCTTCTCTCTAGTTATTATCTGAGGATATTTCCTTTTTCACCATGGGCCACTTTGTGCTCCCAAATCTCACTTTGCAGATTCCACGAAAATAATGCTAGCAAACTGCTTCCTGAGTACTAACCTGTAACTCTGTGAATGGAATTCACAGATCACAAAGAAGTTTCTCACAAAGCTTCTTTCATGTTTTGAACTGATGATATTTCCTTTATCAGCGTTGGCCTCAATGCAATCCAAAGAAGTCCTTCTCAGGTTCCTCAAAAACAGTGATAATGGACTGCTGCATGAAACATAACTGTAACTCTGTGAGATGAATTCACACATCACCAATAAGTTTCTAACAAAGTTTCCTTCTAGTTTTCATCTGAGGATATTTCCATTGTCACCGCAAGCTTCATTGCGTTCACAAGTATCCCAATGCAGATTCCCAGAAAACTGTGTTACCCAACTGAACACTGAGGAGAAACGTGTAACTCTGTGAGTTGCATTGACACATCGAAATGCAGTTTCTCAGGTTTCTTTCTAGTTTTGATCTGAGGATATTTCCTTTTTCATCATAGACCTCAATGAGCGCCCATATATCACTTTGCAGAACACAAGATAACAGAGTTAGCAAACTGTTCCAAGAAGGGAAGGGTGGAATTCTGTGTTATGAAGTCACACATCAGAAAGCATTCTCTCAGCAAGCTTCTCTCTCCTTATTATGTGAGGATATTTCCTTTTTCAAAATGGGACCCTATGGGCTCCCAAATCTCACTTTGCAGATTCCACGAAAAGAGAGTTAGCAAACTGCTTCCTTAGAAGGAAGCTGTAACTCTGTGAATGGAATTCACAGATCACAAAGAAGTTTCTCAGAAAGATTCTTTCACGTTTTGAACTGATGATATTTCCTTTATCAGCGTAGGCCTCAATGTGATCCAAAGAAGTCCTTCTCAGGTTCCTCAAAAACAGTGATAATGGACTGCTGCATGAAACATAACTGTACCTCTGTGAGATGAATTCACACATCACCAAGAAGTTTCTAACAAAGCTTCTTTCTAGTTATCGTCTGAGGATATTTCCTTTGTCACCGCAAGCTTCATGGCGTTCGCACGTATCCCAATGCAGATTCCCAGAAAACTGTGTTAGCCAACTGAACACTGAAGTGAAACGTGTAACTCTGTGAGTTGCATTCACACATCCAAATGCAGTTTCTCAGACGTCTTCTTTCCAGTTTTGATCTGAGGACAATTCCTTTTCCACCATAGACCTGAATGCGCTCCTAAATATCACTTTGCAGAACATAAGATAATAGAGTTAGCAAACTGTTCCAAGAAGGGAAGGGTGGAACTCTGTGTGATGAAGTCACACATCAGAAAACAATCTCTCAGTAAGCTTCTCTCTAGTTATTATCTGAGGATATTTCCTGTTTCACCATGGGTCCCTATGGGCTCCCAAATCTCACTTTGCAGATTACACGAAAAGAGTGTTAGCACACTGCTACCTGAGAACTAAGCTGTAGCTCTGTGAATGAAATTCACAGATCACAAAGAAGTTTCTCAGAAAGCTTTTTTCACGTTTTGAACTGATGATATTTCCGTTATCACCAGAGGTCTCAATGCGATCCAAAGAAGTCCTTCTCAGGTTCCTCAAAAACAGTGATAATGGACTGCTGCATGAAACATAAGTGTAACTCTGTGAGGTGAATTCATACATCACCAAGAAGTTTCTAACAAAGCTTCTTTCTAGTTTTCTTCTGAGAATTTTCCTTTGTCACCGCAAGCTTCATTGCGTTCAGAAGTATCCCGTTGCAGATTTCCAGAAAACTGTGTTAGCAGGCGAAACACTGAAGAGAAACGTATACCTCTGGGAGATGAATTCACACATCGAAATGCAGTTTCTCAGAAGTCTTCTTTCCAGTTTTGATCTGAGGATATTTACTTTTTCACCATAGCCTTCAATGCGCTCCTACATATCACTTTGCAGACCACAAGGTAACAGAGTAAGTAAACTGTTCCGAGAAGCGAAGGGTGGAATTCTGTGTGATGAAGTCACACATCAGAAAGCAATCTCTCAGCAAACTTCTCTGTAGTTATTATGTGAGGATATTTACTTTTTCACCATGGGCCCCTACGGGCTCCCAATTCTCACTATGCAGATTCCACGAAAAGAGCGTTAGCCAACTGCTTCCCGAGAATTCAGCTGTATCTCTGTGAGGAATCCACAGATCTCAAAGAAGTTTCGCAGAAAGCTTTCTTCAGGTTTGGAACTGATGATATTTCCTTTATCAGAGTAGGCCTCAATGCGATACAAAGAAGTCCTCTCAGGTTCCCAAAAAACAGTGATAATGGACTGCTGCATGAAACATAAGTGTAACTCTGTGAGGTGAATTCGCACATCACCAAGAAGTTTCTAACAAAGCTTCTTTCTACTTTTCATCTTAGGATATTTCCTTTGTCATGGCAAGCTTCATTGCGTTCAGAAGTATCCCATTGCAGATTTCCAGAAAACTGTGTTAGCAAACTGAACACTGAAGAGAAACGTGTAACACTGGGATTTGCATTCACACATCAAAATGCAGTTTCACAGAGGGCTTCTTTCCAGTTTTCATCTGAGGATATTTCCTTTTTCACCATAGCCCTCAATGAGCTTTCAAATATCACTTTGCAGAACACAAGGTAACAGAGTTAGCAAACTGTTCCAGGAAGGGAATGGTGGAACTCAGTGTGATGAAGTCACACTTCAGAAAGCAATCTGTCAGTCAGCTTCTCTCTAGTTATTATCTCAGGATATTTCCTTTTTCACCAAGGGCCCCTATGGGCTTCCAAATCTCACTGTGCAGATTCCACGAAAAGAGTGTTGGCAAACTGCTTCCTAAGAATTAAGCTATAATGCTGTGAGAGGAATTCACAGGTTAGAAAGAAGTTTCTCAGAAAGTTTCTTTCACGTTTTGAGGTGATGATATTTGCTTTGTCAGTGTAGGCCTCAATGCGATCCAATGAAGTCCTTCCCAGGATCCTCAAAAACAGTGATAATGGACTGCTGCATGAAACATAAGTGTAACTCTGTCAGACGAATTCACACAACACCAAATAGTTTCTAATAAAGATTCTTTCTAGTTTTTATGTGAGGATATTTCCTTTGTCAACGCAAGCTTCATTGCGTTCTCAAGTATCCCATTGCAGATTTCCAGAAAACTGTGTCAGCAAACTGAACACTGAACAGAAACGTGTAAATCTGTCAGTTGCATTCACTCATCGAAATGCAGTTTCTCAGAAGGCTTCTTTCCAGTTTTGATCTGATGATATTTCCTTTTTCACCACAGCCCTCAATGAGCTCCCAGACATCACTTTGCAGAACACAAGATAACAGAGTTAGTAAACTGTTCCAAAGGAAGGGTGGAACTCTGTGTGATGAAGTCACACATCAGAAAGCAATCTCTCAGTAAGCTTCTCTCTAGTTATTATCTGAGAATATTTCCTTTTTCACCATGGGCTCCTATGAGCTTCCAAATCTCACTTTGCAGATTCCACGAAAAGAGTGTTAGAATACTGCTTCCTGAGAACTAAGCTGTAACTCTGTGAATTGAATTCACATTTCAAAAAGAATTTTGTCAGAAAGATTCTTTCACGTTTTGAACTGATGATATTTCCTTTATCAGCGTAGGCCTCAATGCAATCCAAAGAAATCCTTCTCAGGTTCCTTAAAAACAGTGATAATGGACTGCTGCATGAAACATAAGTGTAACTCTGTGAGATAAATTCACACATCACCAAGAAGTTTCTAAGAAAGATTCTTTCTAATTTTCATCTGAGGATATTTCCTTTGTCACCACAAGCTTCATTGCGTACACAAGTATCCAATTGCAGATTTCCAGAAAACTGCGTTAGCAAACTGAGCAGTGAAGAGAAACGTGTAACTCTGTGAGTTGCATTCACACATTGAAATGCAGTTTCATAGAAGGCTTCTTTCCAGTTTTCATCTGAGGATATTTCCTTTTTCACCATAGCCCTCAATGAGCTCCCAAATATCACTTTGCAGAACACAAGATAACAGAGTTAGCAAACTGTTCCAAGAAGGGAAGTGTGGAACTCTGTGTGATGAAGTCACACAACAGAAAGCAATCTCTCAGGCAGCTTCTCTCTAGTTATTATCGGAGGATAATTCCTTTTTCACCATGGGCCCCCATGGGCTTCCAAATCTCACTTTGCAGATTAAACGAAAAGATTGTTAGCAAACTGCTTCCTGACAAGTCAGCTGTAACTCTGTGAGAGGAATTCGCAGATCATAAAGAAGTTTCTCAGAAAGCTTCTTTCACGTTTTGAACTGATGATATTTCGTTTATCAGCGTAGGCCTCAATGCGATTCAAAGACGTCCTTCTCAGGTTCCTCAAAAACAGTGATAATGGACTGCTGCATGAACCATAAGTGTAACTCTGTGAGATTAATTCACGCATCACCAAGAAGTTTCTAACAAAGCTTCGTTTTAGTTTTCATCTGAGGATATTTCCTTTGTCACCGCAAGCTTCATTGCGTTCTCAAGTATCCCATTGCAGATTTCCAGAAAACTGTGTCAGCAAACTGAACACTGAACAGAAACGTGTAAATCTGTCAGTTGCATTCACTCATCGAAATGCAGTTTCTCAGAAGGCTTCTTTCCAGTTTTGATCTGAGGATATTTCCTTTTTCACCACAGCCCTCAATGAGCTCCCAGATATCACTTTGCAGAACACAAGATAACAGAGTTAGTAAACTGTTCCAAGAAGGAAGGGTGGAACTCTGTGTGATGAAGTCACACATCAGAAAGCAATCTCTCAGTAAGCTTCTCTCTAGTTATTATCTGAGAATATTTCCTTTTTCACCATGGGCTCCTATGAGCTTCCAAATCTCACTTTGCAGATTCCACGAAAAGAGTGTTAGAATACTGCTTCCTGAGAACTAAGCTGTAACTCTGTGAATTGAATTCACATTTCAAAAAGAATTTTGTCAGAAAGATTCTTTCACGTTTTGAACTGATGATATTTCCATTATCAGCGTAGGCCTCAATGCAATCCAAAGAAATCCTTCTCAGGTTCCTTAAAAACAGTGATAATGGACTGCTGCATGAAACATAAGTGTAACTCTGTGAGATAAATTCACACATCACCAAGAAGTTTCTAAGAAAGATTCTTTTTAATTTTCATCTGAGGATATTTCCTTTGTCACCACAAGCTTCATTGCGTACACAAGTATCCAATTGCAGATTTCCAGAAAACTGCGTTAGCAAACTGAGCAGTGAAGAGAAACGTGTAACTCTGTGAGTTGCATTCACACATTGAAATGCAGTTTCATAGAAGGCTTCTTTCCAGTTTTCATCTGAGGATATTTCCTTTTTCACCATAGCCCTCAATGAGCTCCCAAATATCACTTTGCAGAACACAAGATAACAGAGTTAGCAAACTGTTCCAAGAAGGGAAGTGTGGAACTCTGTGTGATGAAGTCACACAACAGAAAGCAATCTCTCAGGCAGCTTCTCTCTAGTTATTATCGGAGGATAATTCCTTTTTCACCATGGGCCCCCATGTTCTTCCAAATCTCACTTTGCAGATTAAACGAAAAGATTGTTAGCAAACTGCTTCCTGACAAGTCAGCTGTAACTCTGTGAGAGGAATTCGCAGATCATAAAGAAGTTTCTCAGAAAGCTTCTTTCACGTTTTGAACTGATGATATTTCGTTTATCAGCGTAGGCCTCAATGCGATTCAAAGACGTCCTTCTCAGGTTCCTCAAAAACAGTGATAATGGACTGCTGCATGAACCATAAGTGTAACTCTGTGAGATTAATTCACGCATCACCAAGAAGTTTCTAACAAAGCTTCGTTTTAGTTTTCATCTGAGGATATTTCCTTTGTCACCGCAAGCTTCATTGCGTTCTCAAGTATCCCATTGCAGATTTCCAGAAAACTGTGTCAGCAAACTGAACACTGAACAGAAACGTGTAAATCTGTCAGTTGCATTCACTCATCGAAATGCAGTTTCTCAGAAGGCTTCTTTCCAGTTTTGATCTGAGGATATTTCCTTTTTCACCACAGCCCTCAATGAGCTCCCAGATATCACTTTGCAGAACACAAGATAACAGAGTTAGTAAACTGTTCCAAGAAGGAAGGGTGGAACTCTGTGTGATGAAGTCACACATCAGAAAGCAATCTCTCAGTAAGCTTCTCTCTAGTTATTATCTGAGAATATTTCCTTTTTCACCATGGGCTCCTATGAGCTTCCAAATCTCACTTTGCAGATTCCACGAAAAGAGTGTTAGAATACTGCTTCCTGAGATCTAAGCTGTAACTCTGTGAATTGAATTCACATTTCAAAAAGAATTTTGTCAGAAAGATTCTTTCACGTTTTGAACTGATGATATTTCCATTATCAGCGTAGGCCTCAATGCAATCCAAAGAAATCCTTCTCAGGTTCCTTAAAAACAGTGATAATGGACTGCTGCATGAAACATAAGTGTAACTCTGTGAGATAAATTCACACATCACCAAGAAGTTTCTAAGAAAGATTCTTTTTAATTTTCATCTGAGGATATTTCCTTTGTCACCACAAGCTTCATTGCGTACACAAGTATCCAATTGCAGATTTCCAGAAAACTGCGTTAGCAAACTGAGCAGTGAAGAGAAACGTGTAACTCTGTGAGTTGCATTCACACATTGAAATGCAGTTTCATAGAAGGCTTCTTTCCAGTTTTCATCTGAGGATATTTCCTTTTTCACCATAGCCCTCAATGAGCTCCCAAATATCACTTTGCAGAACACAAGATAACAGAGTTAGCAAACTGTTCCAAGAAGGGAAGTGTGGAACTCTGTGTGATGAAGTCACACAACAGAAAGCAATCTCTCAGGCAGCTTCTCTCTAGTTATTATCGGAGGATAATTCCTTTTTCACCATGGGCCCCCATGTTCTTCCAAATCTCACTTTGCAGATTAAACGAAAAGATTGTTAGCAAACTGCTTCCTGACAAGTCAGCTGTAACTCTGTGAGAGGAATTCGCAGATCATAAAGAAGTTTCTCAGAAAGCTTCTTTCACGTTTTGAACTGATGATATTTCGTTTATCAGCTTAGGCCTCAATGCGATTCAAAGAAGTCCTTCTCAGGTCCCTCAAAAACAGTGATAATGGACTGCTGCATGAACCATAAGTGTAACTCTGTGAGATAAATTCACGCATCACCAAGAAGTTTCTAACAAAGCATCGTTTTAGTTTTCATCTGAGGATATTTCCTTTGTCACCGTAAGCTTCATTGCGTTCATAAGTATCCCATTGCAGATTTTCAGAAAACTTTGTTAGCAAACTGAACAGTGAAGAGAAACGTGTAACACTGTGAGTTGCATTCACACATCGAAATGCAGTTTCACAGGAGGCTTCTTTCCAGTTTTGATCTGAAGATATTTAGATTTTCACCATAGACCTCAATGAGCTCCCAAATATCACTTTGCAAAACACAAGATAACAGAGTTAGCAAACTGTTCCTAGAAGTGAAGCATGGAACTGTGTGTGATGAAGTCACACATAAGAAAGCAATCTCTCAGTAATCCTCTCTAGTTATTATCTGAGGACATTTCCTTTTTAACCAAGGGCCCCTATGGGCTCCCAAATCTCACTTTGCAGATTCCACGAAAAGAGTGTTAGCAAACTGCTTCCTGAGAAGTAAGCTGCAAATCTGTGAATGGAATTCACAGACCACAAAGAAGTTTCCCTGAAAGATTCTTTCACGTTTTGAACTGATGATATTTCCTTTATCAGCATAGGCCTCAATGCGATCCAAAAAAGTCCTCTCAGGTTCCTCAAAAACAGTGATAATGGACTGCTGCATGGAACATAAGTGTAACTCTGTGAGATGAATTCACACATCACCAAGAAGTTTCTACAAAAGCTTCTTTCTACTTTTCATCTGAGGATATTTCCTTTGTCACCGCAAGCTTCATTGCGTTCAGAAGTATCCCACTGTAGATTTGTTGAAAACTGTGTTACCAAACTGAAAACTGAAGGGAAACTTGTAACTCCGTGAGTTGCATTCACACATGGAAATGCAGTTTCTCAAAAGGTTTCTTTCCATTTTTGATCTGAGGACATTTCCTTTTACACCATAGCCCTCAATGAGCTCCCAAATATCACATTGCAGAACACAGGATAACAGAGTTAGCTAACTGTACCAGGGAGGGAAGGGTGGAACTCTATGTGATGAAGTCACACATCAGAAAGCAATCTCTCTGCAAGCTTCTCTCTAGTTATTTTCTGAGGATATTTCATTTTTCACAATGGGCCATGGTCTCCGAAATCTCACTTTGCAGATTCCATGAAAAGAGGGTTAGCAAACTGCTTCCTGAGAACTCAGCTGTAACTCTGTAAGAGGAATTCAAAAATCAGAAAGAAGTTTCTCAGAAAGCATCTTTTACGTTGTGAACTGAGGATATTTCCTTTATCAGCGTAGGCCTCATTGAGATACATAGAAGTCTTTCTCAGGGTCCTCAAAAACAGTGATAATGGACTGCTGCATGAAACAAAAGTGTAACTCTGTGAGATGAATTCTCACATCACCAAGAAGATTCTAACAAAGCTTCTTTCTCCTTTTCATCAGAGGATACTTCTTCGTCACCGCAAGCTTCATTGCGTTCAGAAGTATCCCATTGCAGATTTCCAGAAAACTGTGTTAGCAAACTGAACACTGAAGAGAAACGTGTAACTCTGTGAGTTGCATTCAAACATCGAAATCCAGTTTCTCAGAAGGCTTCTGTTCAGTTTTGATCTGAGGATATTTCCTTTTTCACCGTAGCCCTCAATGAGCACCCAAATATCACTTTGCAGAACACAAGATAACAGAGTTAGCAAACTATTCCAAGAAAGGTAGGGTGGAACTCTGTGTGATGAAGTCACACATCAGAAAGCAATCTCTCAGTAAGCTTCTGTCTCGTTATTATCTGAGGATATTTCCTTTTTTACCATGGGCCCCGATGGGCTCCCAAATCTCACTTTGAAGATTCCACGAAAAGTTTGTTAGCACACTGCTTCCTGAGAACTCAGCTGTAACTCTGTGAGAGGAATTCACAGATCACAAAGAAGTTTCTCAGAAAGGTTCTTTCACGTTTTGAACTGATGATATTTGCTTTATCAGCCTAGACCTCAATGTGATCCAAAGAGGTCCTTATCAGCTTCCTCAAAAACAGTGATAATGGACTACTGCATGAAACATATGTGTAACTCTGTTAGATGAATTGGCAAATCACCAAGAAGTTTCTAGCAAAGCTTCTTTCTAGTTTTCATCTGAGAATATTTCCTTTGTCACCGCAAGCTTCATTGCATTCAGAAGTGTCCCTTTGCAGATTTCCAGAAAACTGTGTAAGCAAACTGAACACTGAAGAGGAACGTGTAACTCTGTGAGCTGCATTCACACATCGAAATGCAGTTTCTCAGAAGGCTTCTTTCCAGTTTCATTTTTTTTTAATTTCTAATAATGAAAAATATATTTTCTAACAATGATGGTATTTTACAAAGCAATTTTAACATTTTAACAATTGAATTAAAATTAGTGATATTAAGGAAACTTAAAAATAACAGATACAATTTATGAATAATCAGAAAACCTAAAAAGAAAAACTTGTCAGAGACTACCTCCCTGTAAATGATGCTTATATGGGACAATTATATCTATTATTAAACAATTATAGCTTTTTTGTTTTTTTTTTTTGTGTGTGTGGCAACATGGATTTATTATTATTATTATTATTATATTTGAAGTTATAGGGTACATGTGCATAACGTGCAGGTTTGTTACATATGAAAAATTATGCTATGTTGGTGTGCTGCACCCATCAACTCGTCAGCACCCATCAATTCATCATTTATATCATGTATAACTCCCCAATGCACTCCCTCCCTCCTCCCCCCTCCCCATAAAAAGCCCCAGTGCGTGATGTTCCCCTTCCCGAGTCCAAGTGATCTCATTGTTCAGTTCCCACCTATGAGTGAGAACATGCGGTGTTTGGTTTTCTCTTCTTGTGATAGTTTGCTAAGAATGATGGTTTCCAGCTGCATCCATGTCCCTACAAAGGACGCAAACTCATCCTTTTTTATGGCTGCATAGTATTCCATGGTGTATATGTGCCACATTTTCTTAATCCAGTCTGTCACAGATGGACATTTAGGTTGATTCCAAGTCCTTGCCACTGTGAATAGTGTCGCAATAAACATACGTGTGCATGTGTCTTTGTAGTAGAATAATTTATAATTCTTTTGTATATACCCAGTAGTGGGATGGCTGGGTCATATGGTACATCTAGTTCTAGATCCTTGAGGAATTGCCATACTGTTTTCCATAATGGTTGAACTAGTTTACAATCCCACCAACAGTGTAAAAGTGTTCCTATTTCTCCACATCCTCTCCAACACCTGTTGTTTCCTGACTTCTTAATGATTGCCATTCTAACTGGTGTGAGATGGTATCTCATTGTGGTTTTGATTTGCATTTCTCTGATGGCGAGTGATGATGAGCATTTTTTCATGTGTCTGTTGGCTGTATGAATATCTTCTTTTGAGAAATGTCTGTTCATATCCTTTCCCCACTTTTTGATGGGGTTGTTTGTTTTTTTCTCGTATATTTGTTTGAGTTCTTTGTAGATTCTGGATATTAGCCCTTTGTCAGATGAGTAGGTTGCAAAAATTTTCTCCCATTCTGTAGGTTGCCTGTTCACTCTGAAGGCAATTTCTTTTGCTGTGCAAAAGCTCTTTAGTTTAATTAGATCCCATTTGTCAATTTTGGCTTTTGCTGCCGTTGCTTTTGGTGTTTTAGACATGAAGTCCTTGCCCATGCCTATGTCCTGAATGGTACTACCTAGATTTTCTTCTAGGGTTTTTATGGTATTAGGTCTAACATTTAAGTCTCTAATCCATCTTGAATTAATCTTCGTCTAAGGGGTAAGGAAAGGATCCAGTTTCAGCTTTCTACTTATGGCTAGCCAATTTTCCCAGCACCATTTATTAAATAGGGAATCCTTTCCCCATTTCTTGTTTTTCTCAGGTTTGTCAAAGATAAGATGACTGTAGATGTGCGGTATTATTTCTGAGGACTCTGTTCTGTTCCATTGGTCTATATGTCTGTTTTGGTACCAGTACCATGCTGTTTTGGTTACTGTAGCCTTGTAGTATAGTTGGAAGTCAGGTAGCGTGACGCCTCCAGCTTTGTCCTTTTGACTTAGGATTGTCTTGGCAATGTGGGCTCTTTTTTGGTTCCATATGAACTTTAAAGCAGTTTTTTCCAATTCTGTGAAGAAACTCATTGGTAGCTTGATGGGGATGGCATTGAATCTATAAATAACCTTGGGCAGTATGGCCATTTTCACGATATTGATTCTTCCTATCCATGAGCATGCTATGTTCTTCCATTTGTTTGTGTCCTCTTTGATTTCACTGAGCAGTGGTTTGTAGTTCTCCTTGAAGAAGTCCTTTACATCCCTTGTAAGCTGGATTCCTAGGTATTTTATTCTCTTTGAAGCAATTGTGAATGGAAGTTCATTCCTGATTTGGCTCTCTGCTTGTCTGTTACTGGTGTATAAGAATGCTTGTGATTTTTGCACATTAATTTTGTATCCTGAGACTTTGCTGAAGTTGCTTATCAGCTGAAGGAGATTTTGGGCGGAGACGATGGGGTTTTCTAAATATACAATCATGTCATCTGCAAACAGGGACAATTTGACTTCTTCTTTTCCTAACTGGATACCCTTGATTTCTTTCTCTTGCCTGATTGCCCTAGCCAGAACTTCCAACACTATGTTGAATAGAAGTGGTGAGAGAGGGCATCCCTGTCTTGCGCCAGTTTTCAAAGAGAATTTTTCCAGTTTTTTCCCATTCAGTATGATATTAGCTGTGGGTTTGTCATAAATAGCTCTTATTATTTTGAGGTACGTTCCATCAATACCGAATTTATTGAGCGTTTCTAGCACGAAGGGCTGTTGAATTTTGTCAAAAGCCTTTTCTGCATCTATTGAGACAATCATGTGGTTCTTGTCTTTGGTTCTGTTGATATGCTGGATTACATTTATTGATTTGCGAATGTTGAACCAGCCTTGCATCCCAGGGATGAAGCCCACTTGATCATGGTGGATAAGCTTTTTGATGTGCTGCTGAATCCGGTTTGCCAGTATTTTATTGAGAATTTTTGCATCGATGTTCATCAGGGATATTGGTCTAAAATTCTCTTTTTTTGTTGTGTCTCTGCCAGGCTTTGGTATCAGGATTATGTTGGCTTCATAAAATGAGTTAGGGAGGATTCCCTCTTTTTCTTTTGATTGGAATAGTTTCAGAAGGAATGGTACCAGCTCCTCCTTGTACCTCTGGTAGAATTCAGCTGTGAATCCATCTGGTCCTGGACTTGTTTTGGTGGGTAGGCTATTAATTGTTGCCTCAATTTCAGTGCCTGCTATTGGTCTATTCAGGGATTCAACTTCTTCCTGGTTTAGCCTTGGGAGAGTGTAAGTGTCCAGGAAATTGTCCATTTCTTCCAGATTTTCTAGTTGATTTGCGTAGAGGCGTTTATAGTATTCTCTGATGGTAGTTTGTATTTCTGTGGGGTCAGTGGTGATATCCCCTTTATCATTTTTTATTGCATCTATTTGATTCCTCTCTCTTTTCTTCTTTATTAGTCTTGCTAGCGGTCTGTCAATTTTGTTGATCTTTTCAAAAAACCAACTCCTGGATTCATTGATTTTTTGGAGGGTTTTTTGTGTCTCTATCTCCTTCAGTTCGACTCTGATCTTAGTTATTTCTTGCCTTCTGCTAGCTTTTGAATGTGTTTGCTCTTGCCTCTCTAGTTCTTTTAATTGTGATGTTAGAGTGTCAATTTCAGATCTTTCCTGCTTTCTCTTGTGGGCATTTAGTGCTATAAATTTCCCTCTACACACTGCTTTAAATGTGTCCCAGAGATTCTGGTATGTTGAATCTTTGTTCTCATTGGTTTCAAGGAACATCTTTATTTCCGCTTTCATTTCGTTATGTACCCAGTAGTCATTCAGGAGCAGGTTGTTCAGTTTCCATGTAGTTGAGCGGTTTTGATTGAGTTTCTTAGTCCTGAGTTCTAGTTTGATTGCACTGTGGTCTGAGAGACAGTTTGTTATAATTTCTGTTCTTTTACATTTGCTGAGGAGTGCTTTACTTCCAATTATGTGGTCAATCTTGGAATAAGTGCGATGTGGTGCTGAGAAGAATGTATATTCTGTTGATTTGGGGTGGAGAGTTCTATAGATGTCTACTAGGTCTGCTTGGTGCAGAGATGAGTTCAATTCCTGAATATCCTTGTTAACTTTCTGTCTCGTTGATCTGTCTAATGTTGACAGTGGAGTGTTGAAGTCTCCCATTATTATTGTATGGGAGTCTAAGTCCCTTTGTAAGTCTCTAAGGACTTGCTTTATGAATCTGGGTGCTCCTGTATTGGGTGCATATATATTTAGGAGAGTTAGCTCTTCCTGTTGAATTGATCCCTTTACCATTATGTAATGGCCTTCTTTGTCTCTTTTGATCTTTGATGGTTTAAAGTCTGTTTTATCAGAGACAAGGATTGCAACCCCTGCTTTTTTTGTTCTCCATTTGCTTGGTAGATCTTCCTCCATCCCTTTATTTTGAGCCTATGTATGTCTCTGCATGTGAGATGGGTCTCCTGAATACAGCAGACTGATGGGTCTTGACTCTTTATCCAGTTTGCCAGTCTGTGTCTTTTGATTGGAGCATTTAGTCCATTAACATTTAAGGTTAATATTGTTATGTGTGAACTTGATCCTGCCATTATGATATTAACTGGTTATTTTGCTTGTTAGTTGATGCAGTTTCTTCCTAGCCTCGATGGTCTTTACATTTTGACATGTTTTTGCAATGGCTGGTACCGGTTGTTCCTTTCCATGTTTAGGGCTTCCTTCAGGGTCTCTTGTAAGGCAGGCCTGGTGGTGACAAAATCTCTAAGCATTTGCTTATCTGTAAAGGATTTTATTTCTCCTTCACTGATGAAACTTAGTTTGGCTGGATATGAAATTCTGGGTTTAAAATTCTTTTCTTTAAGAACGTTGAATATTGGCCCCCACTCTCTTCTGGCTTGTAGAGTTTCTGCCGAGAGATCTGCTGTTAGTCTGATGGGCTTCCCTTTGTGGGTAACCCGACCTTTCTCTCTGGCTGCCCTTAAGATTTTTTCCTTCATTTCAACTTTGGTGAATCTGGCAATTATGTGTCTTGCAGTTGCTCTTCTCGAGGAGTATCTTTGTGGCGTACTCTGTATTTCCTGAATTATAATGTTGTCCTGCCCTACTAGGTTGGGGAAGTTCTCCTGGATGATATACTGAAGAGTGTTTTCCAACTTGGTTCCACTTTCCCCCTCACTTTCAGGCACCCCAATCAGACGTAGATTTGGTCTTCTTAAGTAATCCCATACTTCTTGCAGGCTTTGTTCATTTCTTTTTCTTCTTTTTTCTTTTGGTTTCTCTTCTCGCTTCATTTCATTCATTTGATCTTCAATCGCTGATACTCTTTCTTCCAGTTGATCGAGTCGGTTACTGAAGCTTGTGCATTTGTCACGTTTTTCTCGTGTCATGGTTTTCATCTCTGTCATTTCGTTTATGATCCTCTCTGCATTAATGAGTCTAGCTGTCAATTCTTCCACTCTTTTTTCAAGATTTTTAGTTTCTTTGCGCTGGTTACGTATTTCCTCCTTTAGCTCTGATAAGTTTGATGGACTGAAGCCTTCTTCTCTCCTCTCGTCAAAGTCATTCTCTGACCAGCTTTGATCCGTTGCTCGCGATGCGCTGCGCTCCTTTGCAGGGGGAGATGCGCTCTTATTTTTTGAATTTCCAGCTTTTCTGCCCTGCTTCTTCCCCATCTTTGTGGTTTTATCTGTCTCTGGTCTTTGATGATGGTGACGTACTGATGGGGTTTTGGTATAGGTGTCCTTCCTGTTTGATAGTTTTCCTTCTGACAGTCAGAAGGACTGTCTGTTGGTCTGTTGGAGATTGCTTGAGGTCCACTGCAGACCCTGTTTTCCTGGGTATCAGCAGCAGAGGTTGCCGAAGATAGAATATTGCTGAACAGCGAGTGTACCTGTCTGATTCTTCCTTTGGAAGTTTCCTCTCAGGGGTGTACTCCACCCTGTGAGGTGTGGGGTGTCAGACTGCCCCTAGTGGGGGATTTCTCCCAGCTAGCCTTCTCAGGGGTCAGGGACCCACCTGAGCAAGCCGTCTGTCCGTTCTCAGATCTCAACCTCCGAGTTGGGAGATCCACAGCTGTCCCCAAAGCTGTCACACAGAGTCGTTCGCGTCTGCACCGGCCCCCGCTGTTTCCCCTGTTGGTCTTCAGCTGTGCGCTGTCCGCAGAGGTGGAGTCTACAGAGACAGGCAGCCTTCCTTGAGCTCCTGTGAGCTCCACCCAATTCGAGCTTCCCAGCGGCTTTGTTTACATACTTAAGCCTCAGCAATGGTGGGCGCCCCTCCCCCATCCTCGCTGCTGCCTTGCCGATAGATCGCCGCAGACTGCTGTGTTAGCAGTGAGGGAGGCTCCCTGGGCGTGGGACCGTCCCGGCCAGGTGTGGGGTATATTCTCCTGGTGTGCCTCTTTGCTTAAAGCGCCATATTGGGGTGGGAGTTACCCGATTTTCCAGGTGTTGTGTGTCTCAGTTCCCCTGGCTAGGAAATCGGATTCCCTTCCCCCTTGCGCTTCCAGGTGAGGCGATGCCTCGCCCTGCTTCAGCTCTCGCTGGTCAGGCTGCAGCAGCTGACAGCACCAAAGGTCCGGCACTCCCCAGTGAGATGACCACAGTACCTCAGTTGCAAATGCAGAAATCACCGGTCTTCTGTGTCGCTTGCGCTGGGAGTTGGAGACTGGAGCTGTTCCTATTCGGACATCTTGCTCCGCCCTCCGGCTTCTTTCCAGTTTTAATCTGAGGATATTTCCTTTTTCACCATAGCACGCAATGAGCTCCCAAATATCACTTTGCAGAACACAAGATAACAGAGTTAGCAAACTGTTCCAAGAAGGTAAGGGTAGAACTCTGTGTGATGAAGTCACACACCAGAAAGCGATCTCTCATTAAGCTTCTCTCTAGTTATTATCTGAGGATATTTGCTTTTTCACAATCGGCCACTATGGGCTCCAAAACCTCACGTTGCAATTCCACGAAAAGAGTGTTAGCAAATTGCTTCCTGAGAACTAATCAGTAAATCTGTGAGAGCAATTCACAGATCACAAAGAAGTTTCTCAGAAAGGTTCTTTCACGTTTTGAACTGATGATATTTCTTTTATCAGCGTAGGCCTCAGTGCGATACAAAGAAGTCCTTCTCAGGTCCCTCAAACACGGTGATAATGGACTGCTGCACGAGACATAAGTGGAACTCTGTGAGATGAATTCAAACATCACCAAGAAGTTTCTAACAAAGCTTCTTTCTACTTTTCATCCGAGGATTTTTCCTTTGTCACCGCAAGCTACATTGCGTTCAGAAGTATCCCACTGCAGATTTCCAGAAAACTATGTTAACAAACTGAACAGTGAAGAGAAACGTGAAACTCTGTGTGTTGCATTCACACATCAAAATGCAATTTCTCAGAAGGCTTCCTTCCTGTTTTGATCTGGGGACATTTCCTTTTTCACCATAGCCCACAATGAGCTCCAAAATATCACTTTGCAGAACACAAGATGAGAGAGTTAGCAAACTGTTCCAAGAAGGGAAGAGTGGAAATCTGTGTGATGAAGTCACACATCACAAAGCAATCTCTCACAAAGCTTCTCTCTATTTATTATCTGAGGATATTTCCTTTTTCACCATGGGCCCTGATGGGCTCCCAAATATCACTTTGCAGATTCCACGAAAAGAGTGTTAGCTAACTGCTTCCTGAGAACTAAGTTGTAACTCAGTGAAAGGAATTCACAGATCACAAAGAAGTTTCTCAGACAGCATCTTTCACGTTTTGAACTGATGATATTTACTTTATCAGCGTAGGCCTCAGTGCGATCCATACAAATCCTTCTCAGGTTCCTCAAAAAAGTGATAATGGACTGCTGCATGAAACATAAGTGTAACTCTGTGAGATGAATTCACACATCACCAAGAAGTTTCTAGCAAACCTTCTTTCTACTTTTCATCTCAGGGTATTTCCTTTGTCACAGCAAGCTTCATTGCGTTCAGAAGTATCCCATTGCAGATTTCCAGAAAACTGTGTTAGCAAACTGAACACTGAAGAGAAACGTGTAATTTTGTGAGTTGCATTCACACATCAAAATGCAGTTTCTCAGAAGGCTTCTTTTCAGTTTTGATCTGAGGATATTTCCTTTTTTACCATAGCACTCAATGAGCTCCCAAATATCACTTTACACAAAACAAGATAACAGAGTTAGCAAACTATTCCAAGAAGGGAAGGGTGGAACTCTGTGTGATGAACTCACACATCCGAAAGCAATCTCCCAGTAAGCTTCTCTCTAGTTATTATCTGAAGATATTTCCTATTTCTCCACGGGCCCCTATGGGCTCCCAAATCTCACTTTCCAGATTCCACGAAAAGAGTGTTAGCACACTGCTTAGGAGAACTCAGCTGTAACTCTGTGGCAGGAATTCACAGATCACAAAGAAGTTTCTCAGAAAGCTTCTTTCACGTTTTGAACTGATAAATTACCTTTATCAGCGAAGGCCTCAATGCGATTCAAAAAAGTCCTTCCTAGGTTCCTCAAAAACAGTAATAATGGACTGCTGCATGAAACATAAGTGTAACACAGTGAGATGAATTCACACATCACTAAGAAGTTTCTATGAAAGCTTCTTTCTACTTTTCATCTGAGTATATTTCCTTTGTCTCCGCAAACTTCATTTCATTCAGAAGTATCCCACTGTAGATTTCTTGAAAACTGTGTTAGCAAACTGAACACTGAAGAGAAACGTGTAACTCCGTGAGTTGCATTCACACATGGAAATGCAGTTTCTCAAAAGGCTTCTTTCCATTTTTGATCTGAGGACATTTCCTTTTACACCATAGCCCTCAATGAGCTCCCAAATATCACATTGCAGAACACAGGATAACAGATTTAGCTAACTGAACCAGGGAGGGAAGGGTGGAACTCTATGTGATGAAGTGACACATCAGAAAGCAATCTCCCAGCAAGCCTCTCTCTAGTTAATATCTGAGGATATTTCATTTTTCACAATGGGCCATGGTCTCCGAAATCTCACTTTGCAGATTCCACGAAAAGAGGGTTAGCAAACTGCTTCCTGAGAGCTCAGCTGTAACTCTGTAAGAGGAATTCAAAAATCACAAAGAAGTTTATCAGAAAGCATCTTTCACGTTGTGAACTGAGGATATTTCCTTTATCAGCGTAGGCCTCATTGAGATACATAGAAGTCGTTCTCAGGGTCCTCAAAAACAGTGATAAAGGACTGCTGCATGAAACATAAGTGTAACTCTGTGAGATGAATTCACACATCACCAAGAAGTTTCTAACAAAGCTTCTTTCTAGTTTTCATCTGAGGATATTACCTCTGTCACTGCAGACTTCATTGCGTTCACAAGTACCCATTGCAGATTTCCAGAAAACTGTGTTAGTAAAGTGGACACTGAAGAGAAAATTGCAACTCTGTGAGTTGCATTCACACATCAAAATGCAGTTTCACAGAAGGATTCTTTCCAGTTTTGATCTGAGGATATTTCCTTTTTCACCATGGGCCTTGATGGGCTCCCAAATCTCACTTTGCAGATTCCACGAAAAGAGTGTTAGCTAACTGCTTCCTGAGAACTAAGTTGTAATTCTGTGAATGGAATTCACAGATCACAAAGAAGTTTCTCAGAAAGCTCCTTTCACGTTTTGAACTGATGATATTTCCTTTATCAGCATAGGCCTCAATGCGATCCAAAGAAGTCCTTCTTATGGTCCTCAAACACAGCGATAATGGACTGCTGCATGAAACATAAGTGCAACCCAGTGAGATGAATTCACACATCACCAAGAAGTTTCCACGAAAGCTTCTTTCTAGTTTTCGTCTGAGGATATTACCTCTGTCACCGCAGACTTCATTGCGTTCACAAGTATCCCATTGCAGATTTCCAGAAAACTGTGTTAGCACACTGAACACTGAAGAGAAACGTGTAACTCTGTGAGTTGCATTCACACATCGAAATGCAGTTTCTCAGAAGGCTTCTTTCCAGTTTTGATCTGAGGATATTTCCTTTTTCACCATAACCCTCAATGAGCTCCCAAATATCACTTTACAGAACAGAAGATAACAGAGTCAGCAAAGTCTTCCAAGAAGGGAACGGTGGAACTCTGTGTGATGAAGTCACACATCAGAAAGCAATGTCTTAGTAAGTTTCTCCATAGTTATTATCTCAGGATATTTCCTTTTTCCCCATGGACCCCTATGGGCTCCCAAATCTCACTTTGCAGATTCCACGAAAAGAGTGTTAGCAAACTGCTTCCTGAGAATAAAGCTGTAACTCTGTGAGAGGAATTCACAGATCACAAAGATGTACTCAGAAAGGTTCTTTCAGAGTTTGGACTGATGATATTTCCTTTATCAACGTAGTCCTCAATGCAATCCAAGGAAGTCCTTCTCAGGTTCCTCAAACACAGTGAAATTGGACTGCTACATGAAACACAATTGTAACTCTGTGAGATGAATTCACACATCACCAAGAAGTTTCTAGCAAAGCTTCTTTCCAGTTTTCATCTGAGGATATTTCCTTTGTCACCGCAAGGTTCATTGCGTTCAGAATTATCCCATTGCAGATTTCCAGAAAACTGTGTTAGCAAACTGAACACTGAAGAGAAACGTGTAACTCTGTGAGTTGCATTCACAAATCGAAATGCAGTTTCACAGAAGGCTTCTTTCCAGTTTTGATCTGAGGATATTTCCTTTTTCACTATAACCCTCAATGAGCTCCCAAATATCACTTTGCAGAACACAAGATAACAGAGTTAGGAAACTGTACCATGAAAGGGAGGGTGGAACTCTGTGTGAAGAAGTCACATTTCAGAAAGCAATCTCTCAGTGACCTTCTCTCCAGTTATTATCTGTGGATATTTGCTTTTTCACCATGGGCCCCTATGGGCCCCCAAATCTCTCTTTGCAGATTCCACAAAAAGAGTGTTAGCAAACTGCTTCCTTAGAATTCAGCTGTAACTCTGTGAGAGGAATTCACAGATCACAAAGAAGATTCTCAGAAAGCTTCTTTCACGTTTTGAAAAGATGATATTTCCTTTATCAGCGTAGGCCTCAATGTGATCCACCGAATTCCTTCTCACGTTCCTCAAAAACAGTGATAATGGACTGCTGCAGGAAACATAAGTGTAACTCTGTGAGATCAATTCATACATCACCAAGAAGTTTCTAACAAAGCTTCTATCTAGTTTTGATCTGAGGATATATCCTTTGTCACCGTAAGCTTCAGTGCGTTCAGAATAATCCCATTGCAGATTTCCAGAAAACTGTGTTAGCAAACTGAACACTGAAGAAAAACGTGTAACTCTGTGAGTTGCATTCACACATCGAAATGCAGTTTCTCAGAAGGCTTCTTTCCAGTTTCGATCTGAGGATATTTCCTTTTTCACCATTGCCTTCAATGCGCTCCTAAATATCAATTTGCAGAACACATGATAACAGAATTTGCAAACTGTACCAGGAAGGGAAGGGTGGAACTCTGTGTGATGATGTCACACATCAGAAAGCAATCTCTCAGTAAGGTTCTCTCTAGGTATTGTCTGAGGATATTTCCTTTTTCACCATGGGCCTCTATGGGTTTCCAAATCTCACTTTGCAGATTCCAGGAAAAGAGTGTTAGCAAACTTCTTCCTGAGAACTCCGCTGTAACACTGTGATTGGAATTCTAAGATCACAAAGAAGTTTCTGAGAAAGCTTCTTTCACGTTTTGAACTGATGATATTTCCTTTTTAAGCGTAGGCCTCAATGCGATCCAAAGAAGTCATTCTCAGGTTCCTCAAAAACATAATAATGGACTGCTGCATGAAACATAAGTGTAAACCTGTGAGATGAATTCACACATCATCAACAGTTTCTAAGAAAACTTCTTTCCGTTTCCATCTGAGGATATTTCCTTTGTCACCGCAAGATTGATTGCGTTCAGAAGTATCCCACTGCAGATTTCCAAAAAACTGTGTTAGCAAACTGAACACTGAAGAGAAACGTGTAACTCTGTGAGCTGCATTCACACATGGAAATGCAGTTTCTCAGAAGGCTTATTTCCAGTTTTGATCTGAGGATATTTAGTTTTTCACCATAGCCTTCAATGCGCTCCTCAATATCACTTTGCAGAACACAAGATAACAGGGATACCAAACTGTTCCAAGAAGGGAAGGGTGGAACTCTGTGTAATGAAGTCACACATGAGAAAGCCATCTCTCAGTAATCTCCTCTCCAGTTATTATGTGAGGATATTTCCTTTTTCACCATGGGCTCCGTGGGCTCCCAAACCTCACTTTGCAGATTCCACGAAAGGAGTGTTAGCAACCTGCTTCCTGAGAGCTAAGTTGCAACTCTGCGAGAGGAAATCACAGATCACAAAGAAGTTTCTCAGAAAGCTTCTTTCACGTTTTGAAATGATGATATTTCCTTTATCAGTGTATGTGTCAATTCGATCCAAAGAAGTCTTTCTCATGTTCCTCAAAAACAGGGATAATGGACTGCTGCATGAAACAAAACTGTTACTTTCTGAGATGAATTCACACATCACCAAGAAGTTTCTAAGTAAGCTTCTTGCTAGTTTTCATCTGAGGATATTTCCTTTGTCACCACAAGCTTCATTGCGTTCAGAAGTATCCCATTGCAGATTTCCAGAAAACTGTGTTTCCAAACTGAACACTTAAGAGAAACGTGTAACTCTGGGAGTTGAATTCACACATCGAAATGCAGTTTCTCTGAAGGCTTCTTTCCAGTTTTGATCTGAGGATCTTTCCTTTTTCACCATAGCCTTCAATGCGCTTCTAAATATCACTTTGCAGAACACAAGATAACAGAGTTAGAAAACTGTACCTATAAGGGAAGGGTGGAACTCTGTGTGGTGAAGTCACACATCAGAAAGCAATCTCTCAGTAAGCTTCTCTCTTGTTATTTTCTGAGGATATTTCCTATTTCACCATGGGCCCCTATGGGCTCCCAAATCTCACTTTACAGATTCCACGAAAAGAGTGTTAGCAAACTGCTGCCGAGAACTAAGCTGTAACTCTGTCAATGGAATTCACAGGTCACAAAGCAGTTTTTCAGAAAGCTTCTTTCACGTTGGAACCGATGATATTTCCTTTATCAGCGCAGGCCTCAATGCGATCCAAAGAAGGGCTTCTCAGTTTCCTCAAAAAAAGTGATAGTGGACTGCTCTATGAAACATAAGTATAACTCCGTGAGATGAATTCACACATCACCAAGAAGTTTCTAAGAAAGATTTTTTCTAGTTTTCATCTGAGGATATTTCCTTTGTCACCGCAAGCTTCATTGCGTTCAGAAGTATCCCACTACAGATTTCCAGAAAATTGTGTTAGCCAACTGAACACTGAAGAGAAACGTGTATCTCTGGGAGTTCCATTCGCACATCGAAATGCAGTTTCTCAGAAAGCTTCTTTCCAGTTTTGATCTGAGGATATTTCCTTTTTCACCATAGCCCTCAATGAGCTCCCAAATATCACTTTGCAGAACACAAGATAACAGAGTTAGCAAACAGTTCCAAGAAGGGAAGGGTGTAACTCTGTGTGATGAAGTCACACTTCAGAAAGCAATCTCTCAATAAGCTTCTCTCTAGTTATAATCTGAGGATATTTCCATTTTGACCATGAGCCCCTATGGGCTCCCAAATCTTACTGTGCAGATTCCACGAAAAGAATGTTGGCAAACTGCTGCCTAAGAATTAAGCTGTAACTCTGTGAGAAGAATTCACAGATCACAAAGAAGTTTCTCAGAGAGCTTCTTTCACATTTTGAACAGATGATAATTACTTTATCAATGTAGGCCACAATGGGATCCAAAGAAGTCCTCTCGGGTTCGTCAGCAACAGTGATAATGGACTGCTGCATGAAACCTAAGTGTAAGTTTGTGAGATGATTTCACACACCACCAAGAATTTTCTAACGAAATTTCTTTCTAGTTTTCATCTGAGGATATTTCCTTTGTCACCGCAAGATTCATTTCGTTCACAAGTATCCCAATGCAGATTTCCAGAAAACTGTGTTAGCAAACTGAACAGTGAAGAGAAACGTGTAACTCTGTGAGTTGCATTCACACATCGAAATGCCGTTTCACAGAAGGCCTCTTTCCAGTTTTGATCTGAGGATAATTCCTTTCTCTCCATACCCCTCAATGAGCTCCCAAATATCACTTTGCAGAACACAACATAACAGAGTTTGCAAAATGTTCCAAGAAGGGAACGGTGGAACTCTGTGTGATGAAGTCACACATCAGAAAGCAGTCTCTCACTAAGCTTCTCTCCAGTTTTTATCTGAGGATATTTCCTTTTCCACCATGGGCCCATATGGGCTCCCAAATCTCACTTTGCAGATTCCACGAAAAGAGTGTTAGCACACTGCTTCCTGAGAACTCAGCTGTAACTCTTTGAGAGGAATTCACAGAACACAAAGAAGTTTCTCAGAAAGCTTCTTTCACGTTTAGAACCGATGATATTTTCTTTATCAGCCTAGGCCTCAATGCGATCCAAAGAGGTCTTTCTCAGGTTCCTCAAAAACAGTGATAATGGACTGCTGCATGAAACATATGTGTAACTCTGTTAGATGAATTGACACATCACCAAGTAGTTTCTCACAAAGCTTCTTTCTAGTTTAATCTGAGGATATTTCCTTTGTCACCACAAGCTTCATTGCGTTCAGAATTATCCCAAAGCAAATTTCCAGAAAACTGTGTTTGCAAACTGAACACTGTAGAGAAACGTGTAACTCTGTGAGTTGCAATCACACATCGAAATGCAGTTTCTCAGAAGGCTTCCTTCCAGTTTTGATCTGAGGATAATTCCTTTTTCAGAATAGCCCTCAAGGAGCTCCCAAATAGCACTTTGCAGAACACAACATAACAGAGTTAGCAAACTGTTCCAAGAAGGGAAGGGTGGAACTCTGTGTGATGAAGTCACACACCGGAAAACCATCTCTCAGTAAGATTCTCTCCAGTTATTACCTCAGGATATTTCCTTTTTCACCATAGGCCCCTATGGGCTCCCAAATCTCACTTTGCAGATTCCACGAAAAGAGTGTTAGGAAACTGCTTCCTGAAAACTCAGCTGTACCTCTGTGAGATTAATTCACAGATGACAAAGACGTTTCTCAGAAAGCTTCTGTCACGTTTTGAAGTGATGATATATCCTTTATCAGCACAGGCCTCAATGCAATCCAAAGAAGTCCTTCTCAGGGTCCTCAAAAACAGTGTTATTAGACTAGTTCATGAAACATAAGTGTAACTCTGTGAGTTGAATTCACACATGACCAAGAGCTTTCTACCATAGCTTCTTTCTAGTTTTCATCTGAGGATATTTCCTTTGTCAACGCAAGCTCCATTGCGTTCACAAGTATCCCAAGGCAGATTTCCAGAAAACTGTGGTAGCAAACTGAACACTGAAGAGAGACGTGTAACTCTGTGAGTTGCATTCACACATCGAAATGCCGTTTCTCTGAAGGCTTCCTTACAGTTTTGATCTGAGGATAGTTCCATTTTCACCATAGCCCTCAAAGAGCTCCCAAATATCACTTTGCAGAACACAAGATAACAGAGTTAGCAAATTGTTCCAAGAAGCGAAGGGTGAAATTCTGTGTGATGAAGTCACACATCAGAAAGCAATCTCTCAGTAAGCTTCTCTCTAGTTATTATCTGAGGATATATCCTTTTTCACCATGGGCCCCTAAGGGCTCCCAAATCTCTCTTTGCAGATTCCACGAAAAGAGTGTCAACACACTGCTTCCTGAGAACTAAGCAGTAACTCTGTGAGAGGAATTCACAGATCACAAAAATGTTTCGCAGAAAGCTTCTTTCATGTTCTGAACTGATGACATTTCCTTTCTCAGCGTAGGCCTCCATGCAATTCAAAGAAGTCCTTCTCGGGTTCCTCAAAAACAGTGATGATGGACTGCTGCAGGAACCATAAGTGTAACTCTGTGAGATGAATTCACACATCACCAAGAAGTTTCTAACAAAGCCTCCTTCTAGTTTTCCTCTGAGGTATCTCCTTTGTCATCGCAAGCTTCATTTCGTTCAGAAGTATCCCATTGCAGATTTCCAGAAAACTGTGTTAGCAAACTGAATAATGAAGAGAAACGTGTAACTCTGTGAGTTGCATTCACAAATCGAAATGCAGTTTCACAGAAGGCTTCTTTCCAGTTTTGATCTGAGGATATTTCCTTTTTCACTATAACCCTCAATGAGCTCCCAAATATCACTTTGCAGAACACAAGATAACAGAGTTAGGAAACTGTACCATGAAAGGGAGGGTGGAACTCTGTGTGAAGAAGTCACATTTCAGAAAGCAATCTCTCAGTGAGCTTCTCTCCAGTTATTATCTCTGGATATTTGCTTTTTCACCATGGGCCCCTATGGGCCCCCAAATCTCTCTTTGCAGATTCCACAAAAAGAGTGTTAGCAAACTGCTTCCTTAGAATTCAGCTGTAACTCTGTGAGAGGAATTCACAGATCACAAAGAAGATTCTCAGAAAGCTTCTTTCACGTTTTGAAAAGATGATATTTCCTTTATCAGCGTAGGCCTCAATGTGATCCACCGAATTCCTTCTCACGTTCCTCAAAAACAGTGATAATGGACTGCTGCATGAAACATATGTGTAACTCTGTTAGATGAATTGACACATCACCAAGTAGTTTCTCACAAAGCTTCTTTCTAGTTTAATCTGAGGATATTTCCTTTGTCACCACAAGCTTCATTGCGTTCAGAATTATCCCAAAGCAAATTTCCAGAAAACTGTGTTTGCAAACTGAACACTGTAGAGAAACGTGTAACTCTGTGAGTTGCAATCACACATCGAAATGCAGTTTCTCAGAAGGCTTCCTTCCAGTTTTGATCTGAGGATAATTCCTTTTTCAGAATAGCCCTCAAGGAGCTCCCAAATAGCACTTTGCAGAACACAACATAACAGAGTTAGCAAACTGTTCCAAGAAGGGAAGGGTGGAACTCTGTGTGATGAAGTCACACACCGGAAAACCATCTCTCAGTAAGATTCTCTCCAGTTATTACCTCAGGATATTTCCTTTTTCACCATAGGCCCCTATGGGCTCCCAAATCTCACTTTGCAGATTCCACGAAAAGAGTGTTAGGAAACTGCTTCCTGAAAACTCAGCTGTACCTCTGTGAGATTAATTCACAGATGACAAAGACGTTTCTCAGAAAGCTTCTGTCACGTTTTGAAGTGATGATATATCCTTTATCAGCACAGGCCTCAATGCGATCCAAAGAAGTCCTTCTCAGGGTCCTCAAAAACAGTGTTATTAGACTAGTTCATGAAACATAAGTGTAACTCTGTGAGTTGAATTCACACATGACCAAGAGCTTTCTACCATAGCTTCTTTCTAGTTTTCATCTGAGGATATTTCCTTTGTCAACGCAAGCTCCATTGCGTTCACAAGTATCCCAAGGCAGATTTCCAGAAAACTGTGGTAGCAAACTGAACACTGAAGAGAGACGTGTAACTCTGTGAGTTGCATTCAAACATCGAAATGCAGTTTCTCGGTAGGCTTCTTTCCAGTTTTGATCTGAGGATAGTTCCATTTTCACCATAGCCCTCAAAGAGCTCCCAAATATCACTTTGCAGAACACAAGATAACAGAGTTAGCAAATTGTTCCAAGAAGCGAAGGGTGGAACTCTGTGTGATGAAGTCACACATCAGAAAGCAATCTCTCAGTAAGCTTCTCTCTAGTTATTATCTGAGGATATATCCTTTTTCACCATGGGCCCCTAAGGGCTCCCAAATCGCACTTCGCAGATTTCACGAATAGTGTGTCAACACACTGCTTCCTGAGAACTAAGCTGTAACTCTGTGAGAGGAATTCACAGATCACAAAAAAGTTTCACAGAAAGCTTTTTTCATGTTTTGAACTGATGACATTTCCTTTCTCAGCGTAGGCCTCCATGTGATTCAAAGAAGTCCTTCTCGGGTTCCTCAAAAACAGTGATAATGGACTGCTGCAGGAAACATAAGTGTAACTCTGTGAGATGAATTCACACATCACCAAGAAGTTTCTAACAAAGCTTCTTTCTAATTTTCCTCTGAGGTATCTCCTTTGTCACTGTAGGCTTCATTGCGTTCAGAAGTATCCCATTGCAGATTTCCAGAAAA
Source organism: Rhinopithecus roxellana (assembly GCF_007565055.1). NCBI lineage: Eukaryota > Metazoa > Chordata > Mammalia > Primates > Cercopithecidae > Rhinopithecus > Rhinopithecus roxellana. Next base: position 129,477,788 of record NC_044562.1, read on the forward strand.
CTGTGTTAGCAAACTGAACACTGTAGAGAAATGTGTACTTCTGTGAGTTCCATTCACACATCGAAATGCAGTATCTCCGAAGGCTTCTTTTCAGTTTTGTTCTGAGGATATTTATTTTTTCATCATAGCCCTCAAAGAGCTCCCAAATATCACTTTGTAGAACAGAAGATAACAGAGTTAGCAAGCTGTTCCAAGAAGGGAAAGGTGGAACTCTGTGTGACGAAGTCACACATAAGAAAGCAATCTCTCAGTAATCTTCTCTCTAGTTATTATCTGAGGATATTTCCTTTTTTACAAAGGGCCCATATGGGCGCCCAAATCTCTCTGTGCAGATTCCACGAAAAAAGTGTTAGCAAACTGCTTCCTGAGAACTCAGCTGTAACTCTGTGTGAGGAATTCACAGATCACAAAGAAGTTTCTCAGAAAGCTTCTTTCACGTTTTGAACTGATGATAGGTCCATTATCAGCGTAGGCCTCAATGCGATCCAAAGAAGTCCTCCTCAGTTTCCTCAAAAACAGTGATAATGGAATGCTCCATCAAACATAAGTATAACTCTGTGAGATGAATTCACACATCACCAATATGTTTATAAAAAAGCTTCCTTCTAGTTATCATCTGAGGATATTTCCTTTGTCACCGTAAGCTTCATTGCGTTCAGAAGTATCCCATTGCAGATTTCCAGAAAACTGTGTTAGCAAACTGAACAGTGAAGAGAAACGTGTAACTCTGTGAGTTGCATTCACACATCGAAATGCAGATTCACAGAAGGCCTCTTTCCAGTTATGATCTGAGGATATTTCCTTTCTCTCCATACCCCTCAATGAGCTCCCAAATATCCCTTTGCAGAACACAACATAGCAGAGTTTGCAAAATGTTCCAAGAAGGGAACGGTGGAACTCTGTGTGATGAAGTCACACATCAGAAAGCAGTCTCTCACGAAGCTTCTCTCCAGTTTTTATCTGAGGATATTTCCTTTTCCACCATGGGCCCATATGGGCTCCTAAATCTCACTTTGCAGATTCCACGAAAAGAATGTTGGCAAACTGCTGCCTAAGAATTAAGCTGTAACTCTGTGAGAAAAATTCACAGATCACAAAGAAGTTTCTCAGAAAGCTTCTTTCACATTTTGAACAGATGATATTTACTTTATCAGCGTAGGCCACAATGGGATCCAAAGAAGTCCTCTCGGGTTCGTCAGCAACAGTGATAATGGACTGCTGCATGAAACCTAAGTGTAAGTTTGTGAGATGATTTCACACACCACCAAGAATTTTCTAACGAAATTTCTTTCTAGTTTTCATCTGAGGATATTTCCTTTGTCACTGCAAGCTTCATTTCGTTCACAAGTATCCCAATGCAGATTTCCAGAAAACTGTGTTAGCAAATTGAACACTGAAGAGAAACGTGTAACTCTGTGAGTTGCATTCACACATCGAAATGCAGTTTCCCAAAAGAAATCTTTTCAGTTTTCATCTGAGGATATTTCCTTTTTCACCATAGCCCTCAATGAGCTCCCAAATATCACTTTGCCAAACACAAGATAACATAGTTAGCAAGCTCCTCCAAGAAGGGAAGGGTGGAACTCTGCCTGATGAAGTCAGACTTCAGAAAGCAATCTCTCAGTAAGTTTCTCTCCAGTTGTTATCTGAGGATATTTCCTTTTCCACCATGGGCCCCTATGGAGTCCCAAATCTCACTTTGCAGATTCCACGAAAAGAGTGTTAGCAAACTGCTTCCTGAGAACACAGCTGTAACTCTGTGAGAGGAATTCACAGATCACAAAGAACTTTCTTACAAAGCTTCTCTCTGGTTTTCATCTGAGTATATTTCCTTTGTCACCGCAAGCTTCATTGCGTTCACAAGTATCCCAATGCAGATTTCCATAAAACTGTGTTAGCAAACTGAACACTGAAGAGGAACGTGTAACTCTGTGAGTTGCATTCACACATCGAAATGCAGTTTCCCAGAAGGTTTCTTTCCAGGTTTGATCTGAGGATATTTCCTTTTACACCATAGCCCTCAATGAGCTCCAAAATATCACTTTGCAGAACACAAGATAAGAGACTTAGCAAACTCTTCTAAGAAGGGAAGGGTGGAACTCTGTGGGACGAAGTCGATCTTCAGAAAGCAATCTCACAGTAAACTTCTCTCCAGTTATTATCTGAGGATGTTTCCTTTTTCAACGTGGGCCCCTATGGACTCCCAAATCTCTCTTTGCAGATTCCATGAAAAGAGTGTTAACAAACTCCTTCCTGAAAACTAAGCTGTAACACTGTGAGAGGAATTCAGAGATCACAAATAAGTTTCCCAGAAAGCTTTTTCACGTTTTGAACAGATGATATTTCCTGTATCAGCGTAGGCAACATTGCGATCCAAAGAAGTCCTCTCACGTTCCTCAAAAACAGTTATGGGGGGCGGAGCAAGATGGCCGAATAGGAACAGCTCCAGTCTCCAACTCCCAGCGCGAGCGACACAGAAGACCGGTGATTTCTGCATTTTCAACTGAGGTACTGGGGTCATCTCACTAGGGAGTGCCGGAAAATCGGTGCTGGTCAGCTGCTGCAGCCTGACCAGCGAGAGCTGAAGCAGGGCGAGGCATCGCCTCACCTGGAAGCGCAAGGGGGAAGGGGATCCGTTTTCCTAGCCAGGGGAACTGAGACACACAACACCTGGAAAATCGGGTAACTCCCACCCCAATACTGCGCTGTTAGCATACAGGCACACCAGGAGAATATATCCCACACCTGGCCGGGAGTGTCCCACGTCCACGAAGCCTCCCTCACTGCTAACACAGCATTCTGCCGCGATCTATCCGCAAGGCAGCAGCGAGGCTGGGGGAGGGGCGCCCGCCATTGCTGAGGCTTAAGTAGGTAAACAAAGCCGCTGGGAAGCTCGAACTGGGTGGAGCTCACAGCAGCTCAAGGAAGCCTGCCTGTCTCTGTAGTCTCCACCTCTGGGGACAGCGCACAGCTGAAGACCAACAGGTGAAGTAGCGGGAGCCAGTGAAGATGCGAAAGACTCTGTCTGACAGCTTTGGGGAGAGCCGTGGATCTCCCAACTCGGAGGTTGAGATCTGAAAACGGACAGACTGCCTGCTCAGGTGTGTCCCTGACCCCTGAGTAGCCTAGCTGGGAGAAATCCCCCACTAGGGGAAGTCTGACACCCCACACCTCACAGGGTGGAGTACACCCCTGAGAGGAAACTTCCAAGGAAGAATCAGACAGGTACACTCGCTGTTCAGCAATATTCTATCTTCGGCAACCTCTGCTGCT